>NW_024043025.1:0-35370 GCF_014851395.1 Micropterus salmoides | reverse complement strand
TGTAAATGACACCTATGGCAGAAACTAAATGGGGATGCACTCATAGGGAAACAGTTCCACAGCACTACTAGAGGGGATCACCAAAGTTATTATACCGTAAAACTTTGATTAATAGCCGGGCTTTTATTTGCTCAAATCACTAAATTGACCCTGCTTATATTTGGGACAGGCGTCCATATGGGACAGGCCTTTAATTCCTCTCGCACAAAACTGAAATAGGCTACTATGAAACAGTTTATTTATTTCAAACAGAATATTATCTGTTTAAAAATGATCAAATAATATCAAATATACATTATTCATTTGATCTAGCTTCGACAGACGGCTTTTGCGCTTTTATTTTGTAGGCAGCAACGTAATGAAAACAACAACATGATGCAGGATGAGAGAAGTGTGGCAGAAGTTAGCAGACAGAAAGTGATGGACTTCACACTTCTACAGCCATTTTACTTGTTTTACAGCACATAAAATCCTCATCTGTTCTCTCTACAGGCACCCTTAACCAGTAGCCTGAGTTACAGTCACCATCTGAATCACTTTCTGAGCTGTCACTCATGACTGCTTGTTGCTGTGTGGTTCCCATTCTTTCTTGTCTTTGCTTGTGGTTGTTTTTTCCTTCAGGGACAGGTCTGTCATGGGACTGAGTAACCTCCACAGGTAAGTCATTCACCAGCAGTAAGAGGTTGCGGTGTAGCGTCCTTGTCTTCTGTTTGTCTCCAGTCTCTGGACAGACTATATACACTGGACTTTCTGCAAGCTGTTTCTTCACCAAGTAAATTGTTTTTCCCCAATATGACCTTATTTTACCTTCAACTCAGCAATAACCTCCCATCAACCAGCCACCCACAATACTAAAACCGCCGTCAGCAAACCGGTCCAGAATCCATTACAGTCAGGCAGGTTGTAAGTGCTGAAAAAATGTCATCCCCTTCCCCTCTGCTTTCTATTTCTGAGCAGTGTGTGTTTTTTTTGTGATGAACAATTACCATTGAGAAACGGAGCAACCTTTCATTATTTGATGGACAGTTTTTCATTCTTGCTTCTGAAGAATTGAACTGAACTGTGTTTGAATTGCAATGAACTGAACTGCTTCTGAATAGAACTGAACTGAACCCTAAGTGGAAATTTAAGTTGTGTTTATTGTTTGTGGAACTAAATTTTTTAAATACACATTTGACTTTGATTGCATATCATTATCGAGTTGTGGTTTTTCATTATTGTTCATTTTCTTTCATTCAACGGGAGGGTCCATAACATTGTGTTTGTATCCTTGTGTGTCCTTTGGTGGGTTAATATATTATTCTGAGATACAATCAAAAATATCTAATGTGTCAGGAGAGAAACCTGACTGGCACCCCAAAATAACCTGTAGCCAAACTGTCACAGCGTGAATCACATGAGGGAGGTGATCCTTCCACCCCAGCTTCTCATTTTCAGTCAATGTCCTCAACATCTGGAGTACGGTGCGGTTCAACCGCTCAGCCGGGTTGCTTTGTGGGTGGCACGGTGACGTTCTCGAGTGGCCAACTCAAGACAGTTGTTGCAATGTTTGAAATAGCTTGTTCTCAAATTCACGACCCTGGTCATGATGTAGTTTGGATGGATATCCAAACCGGGGTATGAAGTCATTGAAAATGCGCTCAGCCGCTGTTTTTCCACTCTTGTTTTTGGTGGGATATGCCTGAGCAAATCTAGTGAATTGATCAACCACCACTAGAATGTAAATCGTACCCTCCACAGCTGGCTTCCAGATGCAAATAGTTGATGCACACGAGTTCTAAAGGGAAGTTGGATGTGATGCTGCCCATGAGAGCTCGAGTGTGTGTCACTGGCTTCTTAGACTTCATGCATGGACACTTTCATGTGACATAGTCCTCAATTTATTTGGCCATGAAGGGGCCAGTAGAATCTCTCCCTGGCAAGGTGGTGCACCCTTTCCATGTCAACATGGCCAATCTGTACAGGAGGCCATCTTCCATGTATAATTTGTTCCACTCATGAAGCAGCTTCCAGGCGGCTCCAGTTACAGTTCTGCGTACTTCTTCTATTAGTTTTGTGTCTGACTCTTTCAACTCAATCATCTTAGTCTTAGCCTGATCCTCTCTTTAAGCTCTTACGAGATCGTCACAGCTGATGGTCGGCAGGTGAGAATGAGGCTGCTGATGATCGGTGTAAACAGTGAAGTGTGGGACGTAGTAGAGGTAATCGCGGAATTTCTCACACACAGCCTGTTTGAGTGCAAGAAACTCTAGTTTTCCACTATGCAGATGGTCCCATTCTGGCGCTGATAAAGCACAGCCCCTAGGCCCTGGTCTGATGCATCAGTATGTAGTCTGAAAGGTAGGCTGAAGTCGGGGTAGGCCAAGACAGGTGGGTTTGTGAGAAGGTTGACCAGTTGTTCAAGGGCTTCCTGGTGTACAGCGGTCCAGTCAACAGGCTCTCGGGATGGCAACTGTGGGCGTTCCTGCCACGGGTTTGAACCTGGGCTTTCCCTGGTTTAGTCTGGAGCAGCTCATAGATTGGTTTTGCAATCCTTGAAAAATCCTGAATGTGTGACCGCTAGTAGCTTAAGAACCCAGTTAGTTTCCTCACTTCACCAACTGTCTGTGGTTTCTTGGTTGTCAGGGTTTGTACAGCTTTAAGGTCTCTTGGGTCTATCTTGACTCCTTCGGCTGACACAAGGCGACCCACGTACCGGACTTCCTGTCTGAAAAGTTCACCTTTCTCAGGTCTCAGCTTTACCCCATGGCACTGAAGAGCCTGCAGAACTTTGCGAATGGTCTCAACATGTTTGTCAAATGTCTTTGCGTAACAGAGCACGTCATCAAGATATGGGATGCAGCATTCATCTCTGAGGGGACCTAGAATCTCCTCCATGCTCCGCTGGAATGCTGCAGGGGTGTTTGAGAGTCCAAATGGAATACGAACCCATTCGTAGAGACCCCGTGGAGTAGTGAAGGCAGTAAACTGGTGAGAACCCTCAGCGACAAAGCCCAGGTGGTAGGCTTTCCCTTGGTCCAGGATGTTAAACCAGGCGTAGCCACCGACGGTGTCGGTTAGGTCTTGTATCCTGGGCAGTGTGTGTCGATCAGGAACAGTCTTCTTATTCAGGAGGCAATATTCAATGCACAGTTGAAGACTGCCATCTTTCTTCCTGACACAAACAACTGGAGCAGCATATGGGGACTTGGATTTGATTATCCATCCTTTTAGCAGCAATTCCTGTATGTACTTCTTCACCTCCGATCCGATATCAGACATCCGACATCATTACTGTCACGGGCGAAAGCCCCAGCTTCTTCACATAGCATTTTGTTCACTTTTGCTTTTTGTTCTTCATTAAGGTGGTTGAGGTCAATGGGAGGTTGCCAGGGGGTTGTGTTGGTGTCGGCAGATGAAGAAACAGCACTGTTGACGGTCACTGTGGGTTCGTGTGTTTTAGGTGAGTCGGCTGTCATCATCCTTTCAACACAGCAGATGCTGCCAAGGGCGGTCTTTCTTGGTAGAATGACTGCATGTTTTGTGTTGTTTCCCACTGGTACAGCTACACGGGGTTTTCTTGGATTATGAACCTCTAGCGGACCTACACCCACATCCAGTTGCGCCAGTTGCACATCGTTGTCATCATGCTCAAACAGGAAGACTGGGTCAGATATGTTCATGTTGGGTGACACTTGACACTTGACCCAAGCCACCTGACCTGCGTGTCCATAAACACAGTGGGTTTGTTGGTCTGGATGAAATTCACAAGGAGTGCTGCCTTTTCTGCTGTTACAACATGGCGTTACTGTCACGGTTTTGTGGTGAAGGCAGGGTGGAGCAGGTTGGAGGACCCAAACGCAGGACACAGAGTGGAGCAGGTATAGTTCAGTGGTTTTAATATAACAAAAAGCGAGTTACACTTACACACTTACAAACAGAGTGGCTGATAGACTGAGTCCAAAAACAAGGGCTGTCCAACAGAAATACAAAATACAAAATCCAATAACGGCAGAGAAACAGGGAGAGACGAGGAGTGAGGCTGACGACACAAAACACACTGCTACACAGGGTGACAACATACAATGACCCGACAAAGACAAGACAGAAACACCAGGTATATATACACACACAGGGACTAACGAGCAGGGCGGGAGCAACACAGGTGAAAGACATGAGGCTAATGAGGCACAGGCAGGGAGAGAGAGCAGGGGAAAACAGAGACAGACATGCAGAGGGATAACTGGGGTAACAGACATGACAAGGGTTACCAAACAGTAGATGACAGACAAGACAGACCCCCAAAACCCAACATACTATAAGGCAGATACTAAACTCAAAAGTGCAACACAAAGAATGGCTGACCGGCAGAGCGTGACAGTTACTGAGCAGACTGGTGAGGGTGGGGATCAGTTTTTCAGGTTGTTCTTGCATGATCTCTTCCAGCATGTTGAAACCAAGCAGTGGTCTCTCCAAAACAAGACTGCTGATAAGAAAAGGCACAGTTATTGACAGACTGGGGTCCTCGTTCCCCATCAAGTTGACTGTAAGGGCTACCCAGCCCTCAAAAGGAAGAAGATCACTGTTTACCGCATTGACCTTTAACTCTTCTTCATCATCCATAATTTCGCGTTTTTCCAGTCTTTGTCAATCATGCTTACTTGAGATCCTGTATCTAGCAGGGCACTGACTGCTAAGCCATTTAGGTTGCAATGGGTGAGGGCTTTGCTTCCTATAAGCTTGGCTAGGTGCTTGCCTTTACTGTTAGGTAAGTCATGAGCGGCTGTCTCGTTTGGTTGTTTCATTCTCTGGTTCTCTCTTTGTTAGGCTGACTAACATGAAATGTCTCAGGTTGGGACAGCAGGTGGGACCCGGTCACTGTTTGTCCCCCGACAGGGACTGGCTCCAGTTTCCCTGACGTCGTTGCTTCTTCAGACAGCCCACTGCTCTGTGGCCTTCTTCACTGCAATGAAAACAATGTGAACAATCAGGACCATTCAGTTCAACACACTTGTCACAAGAATATGTTTTCTCTCTCCTTTGATCTACTTTTCCTTTCCAGGGGTGGCTGATCTGTTCTGGCTTCAGCGTCTGCATTGACTGTTTCATGAGCTCCACAAGACTTGTAAGCTTTTCAACTTTCTCTGTTAACTGCTGGATTGTGTCTGTTTTTGGTTTCTTCTCTCTTTCCTCGATACTAGGACATTGAGCAGCGTCACTCTCAAGCTGAGCACTGTGTGCATTTGTGAGTCTCTGGTGGGTAGTTGGACCCAACCGTCGCTGTCTTTCACTTTCATCACTCATAATCTTTTTCCTCTGTTTTAAAATGGTCTCATCTGTTACTTTGGTATTGACAAGCAATGGTTTGAGCTCCCTGCGGACATCATCGTGCTTATGCCCCAGGCCTTGATACACCATCTGTAGAAAACATCTTGACATCTGTATCTGCATGTTTTGAGGTCAAAAGGATCCTTTTTTTAAGTCCTATAACTCTGACTATGACTATGTCTATGACTTACTTCAATACTGTTATCATCAGTCTGGAGGTTTGAGAACACATCGTGTGAACTCTCACCTGGTACATGCACTTGTGAATCAGAAACATGACCCTGAATGGCCATATCAATAACATCTCTCAACTCTAATAAGTGTGCCATACCTGAATCAACAGACTCTAACAAGGGCTTACTGCACATGAAGCTGCTGATATACTTAAAACAACTCTCCTCATCCCCCAACTTGAGGCGAGACTGGTCCATTTCTGGCACTAGAGCGACCGACTTGGCAATCTGGAACAGCTTATCTGCAGAGAGAGTGAGCAAGTCCTTATTGATGGCCCACACCAAGCTTTTCCTCTCACCGTCCACCATAGCTGCATCCCTATTCCTCGCACTTGGTCACACAGTCTAGGATTCCTATTCAGTCTCTTTTCTTGCTTTTCGGTGTTTTCTGCGCAATACAGTCCTTACTCTTCATCCATCATGGTTGGCACGCAGCTTCTTCATCAGATGCAGTAGACGGCCTTTCTCAACAAATAGACTGGGCTGATGGTATCAGTAGACTTTTACACTGGATTTCGCTCGCTGGTCCCATCAGGTCACTTTTTGGTCCAAGGTTTTGGTATCACTGGATCAGCTCCGGACCATCAGGTGGGAGTGATCCCGGACTAGCCCCCAATAAACTGTTGCAGGCACCGGGCAAAGGCACCCATAGGCAGCTATATGTGTCCTGAAATACAGGAAAAAGGGCGAGACAGAGAGACGTGGTGTTTCCTCGCTGAAATCTCCGCAGTTATTGAGGAAGAGAAAACAGCGGAGCATGCGCTCTTGATCATGGTCCCTGAGGGTAAACCACAGTCTCACACTGCCACCTACTGCCGGGAGGCTGCTACAGCAGGCCAACCATTCACGCTTCTAAAGCCATTTTACTTGTTTTCCAGCACATAAAATCCTCTTCAAATAAAGGAAATAAAATACATCACTTTAGATGATCTTACGCCATAAAATCCAACACAAATGTGATGTGACAAATTAATCTAACCAGTCTAACGATGTATAGCATGTCCCCACTGACATATTGATCATAAGTTTAAACATTAATATTTGTATTAACGATCTAAGCAGCTTAGAAGCAGCTAAAGTGGACGACCCAGTGGGGTTTAAGAGGTTTTATACAGCCAAAGAAAAACCAGACCAGGCATTTAATGTCAAAATGTGTTCCCACACCAGGCCAGTAAATGGGGTAGGCGGCTTAACTCTGCTATTAATTGAAGTTTTAAATTAGTATACATAGTCTGGTCCACGAATTTACAGATATTTTAGTCTGGGCCAAAGGGTTGCACCAATAAACAGACTGATCAACCGACAAACCAACATTGCTATCCCTAAAGAATCATCTTAAGTAAGGTAAAATCGGTGAATGTGCAGAGTGCATCTCTGAGGTCAGACAATGTCATGGTGGTTGAAATTTTCTACTCCTTGCTTTTGTTTTTCTTCACTGCTCATCTAGAATAGCTAAATTAAGGCTCTCCAGCAAGACTGTTGATGACTGTCTTGTCATGACCAAAAGTCAAATGTAGATTTCAATAAACTGCTAAACACCTACAAAATCCCTATCCTCACACCATCTTAAAAACAACTTTAGTCTCCCCCTCCCAAAAAAAACTGCTCTGTGGTGAAGATTCCATGCAGGTCACTATAGTAACTTGTGTTTACTTAGATGACAAAGTCCTGGCACAATCTAATCATCCCTTCAGAAAGATAGAGCTCCCTGCATTTACTCTTCTGCTCCTCCTTTCTCCTCTTGTCTTTGATCCTTCTCTTCTCCGGGTGAGGAAAACTGTTTTGGTAGCAGTACTCAGATGGCCTCCATCCCCATGAGTGAGACGACTGATCCTCCTTGAATTCATCACGCGCAGTGAGGAAATTCTCCTGACAGTAAGTGGAGCCACGTTTGGGCCAGAGACGTATGAAACAGCGCTTGTTTCCTTTCTCTCTGACAGATGCTGACAATCTGAAGAGTTTGTCCAGCGTGGACCTTTCCATCGGCTTGTCAGTGAGGGGCAGCCAAGTGCAGTGAGTGGAAACCGGACCAAACGGGAGAGAGCATTAAGGGTCCTGCCAAATTCTGCGTGGCCTTGCCGGACATTCGTGAAAAGAAAACAGTCTTTCACATTTTCATGCAGCTGAGACAAAGCCCGGGTTCAGCACTGGAAGAGCACTAAGGGAAACCAGTGGAAATCCAATTTGAGGACAGACAGAGAACAAAACAGGGAGAATAATGTTTTTATATAAGTAACAACAGAACAAATGAGAGCATACGTAAACTAGCACACACAATTATTGTACAAGTAGAAAAATGACTTCACACACACTACTAATAAAGAATTTAACTTCAACTGCAGGAAAAAGTTTTAAGGTTACAATAACTGTAATGGTTTATACTTGTACAAGATACAAAGTTCTTTGTTTGTCGTTAAACAACACAAGGTTGTGTAAAAAGTTTATGGTCCCTTCATGCTACACACACAGAACTGTTAATTAAATGTGTATTAAAATTTGGTAAAATAAATAAAATTATATAAATTGTTGGCTATATACAGTTATTTATATACAAAGGCTATATACATACGCGTATACACCCAAAATATTCTGCAGTGTGTATTTTGAATTTGTGTCTGTGGTGAATGCAAACAGCAGCAACAATATGATAAAATGGTTTTCGTCTTTTTATTAAAAAGTCTGACATTTGAGTTGACTGTGTTTGAGCACAAAGGATCATCGTAAAATACAGTCTGCTTTCTCTCATCTTGTTGGAGTCTTGCACTGACAGCTCGAAACACGGACCAGCTTGGAACACGGACCACCTGAGCGCTGATCCAGGATGTTGATGGTGCAGGTCTCTGTAAAGATGTGGGCAGAAGAGTCTCTGGTTTCCATTGCTTGGCCAACATGAGTTCCGTTTTGTCAAGACCGGACCTTTAGGAGCAGTCTTAAGTCCAAGCTTGGCCAACATGGCTCTCTTTCCTCTCCTCTAAGCGATCACCGCACCTGCCGCGGTGCCTGGTCCGGTTGATCTGGGGTGGTGATGGCTCAGTGGATAAGACACATGCCTTTGGTTGAGAGACACGGGTTCAACTCCTCACTGTGACACATCCACCATTGTGTTCCTGAGCAAGACACTTAACCCCTAGTTGCTCCAGAGGCGTGCAACCTCTGACATATATAGCAACTGTAAGTCACTTTGGATAAAAGCGTCAGCTAAATGAATAAATGTAAATGATGGCTATATGCCGATATGCAGACTGAGATCGAACCACTAATCTTATGATTACTAGGACCCACTCTTCTCGCCACAGCCACCCCTTCAAAGTGCAAAGAGGTTGTTGATGGCATGGTGGATAAGACATTGGCCTTTGGTGTGGGATGCCTGGGTTCAATTCTCCACTTGTGTGACAGATGTGACACGTCCACCAATGACATATATAGCAAGTCGCTTTCAATCAATCAGGACAAATCAAAACAAAATGCCCTCCATGAAGAAATAGGCTAACATGAAAACAATGTCAGGCTGATTGAATGTGAAAGTGTAAAACAACTTGAAGAAATTCTAATATTCTGGAAAAGATTTTGTCTGCTGCATGTTTAGCATTGCTGTAATTAAATCCCTTCATGGGAGCTAACCCTAACTTAATAACAACTAAGTCACCACTGACAATGCCACCAGAACCTGATACTCTCTACTGTGCTCCCAAAAGTGGCATTTTGCAGGTTTATGTACTGCAACCTCGTACACGCTGTTTGTCTGACTTACGTTCTAATCTCCTGTTGTTTGGAAGTTCTCTCATCCACACACATGCTTCAGAGCTCAGTCTGCTCTGCCTGGCCCTCATAGCGCCATGCTCGGGCCAACCACTGCACCGGCAAACAATCCCAACTTTGTCAGACGCTGGTACCAGTGTGACAGTTTCTTGCTTTTGGCTCCATACCGCAAACCCTCAGCCAATTATCTCAGCATGGTGAAAAAGATGTGTTTGCTTGGTTTTCAAAGTAATGAAGACTGTGTTCTTGCTAAATGTTTTACTTTACTCTTGGATCAAATGAAGAGAAAGCTGAGATAGTTTGGTCTATTATCCAATATCTGACATGGGCATTGGTGCCAACGTCTTCTAATAGGATAAATGTGGTGATATATTTTTGATATAGTCAACAAACCTTTATAGTCTGTAGTAAAGTATAATCTGTGTTGGCAAAGCCTGATTTTATTCCTCTGTGATATAGAGCTCCATTCTTGTCCCAAAACTGAACACATAAATGAGACACATCGTTCTACCGGGTGACAAGTTCCTTCATTACCATGAACATGGTCACTGTAGTTTATTGTGAGTCAATCTCACATACACCGTCCTGCTGCCATAAATACTCACAAACGCACCAAATCCATGACTATCAACAAATGCACCATTTACTTCTGTTTAATTAATATTTGTTTGTTGAAATGGCTGAAAATAAAATTATATAAAAGGGCATCGTTTTTAAAAGAGTCTTGTTTGCAGTAGGACAAATACATTGTTGGTTTAAGCATTTGTTTATGATAAGAAAAATATAGAATATCACCAGACTTGCCCCTGGATTCCATCGAGCATGCCTCCATAATGCTGTGTCTGCAACCCAGTTTTCTTCTGTCCTCCGCACGGCTTCATACCCCATGGGTAGCATTTCAAAAGCAGAGCGTTTTGCCTGCCTGAATTTGTTGAATTGGTAATTTTTGCTTGATTTTTGTGCTTCTATCATGGGTAAGTAGGTTACGCAGTTAAATGGTTTCAGAGTATGGTTATACAAAGTTTAAATTGCATGACCGCTGTTAATTTCTTTGGTGACTTGGGTGCAAAACTACTTGAAAAATTCCAACAAAATTGTTGCTTTCTAAAATGGGTACAGCTAATATATTTTCCAAAAAAAAAACCCTACCCACAGTATTTACACATTCAGTAGATATGGAGCTCCATTAGCCGTCATATCGTGTTGTGTTTCTGTCCACATGATGAATGTAAGTCCTACATTCACTCTCTGTTTAGCTCTGTTTTAGTGCCCATCAATTCCTGAGAAAATATTAAATTCTTTAGCTCACTAACTCCTCCTTGCTAGCTAGTCGTTAATGTTGTTTTTCTTTTTTTCTGTAGTGGATTTGCCAATACTTTTTTTCTGCTACTGCTCTGGACAGGGCTGGTGAGAGCAGTAGTTGCCATACAGCCAAAACAAGCTAAAATGTGCTAAAAAAGCTCAGCAGAGCCGAGGGTCACTGCAGAGTCAGAGGATCATTTTCTGTTTGTCACTATGTAGTCATATGATTGATTGTGAATACAGAAAATATTGATTAGTGGAACTTTGTTGTCCAAAAACTGTTATTTAAGTTGATTTAATAACATTCTTGTAATGTTATCAACTTTCTTCTATACTGTTTGGTTGTATGCCCACACATCAAGAATAATAGAATAAATAGAAGAATAAAAATAGATAGATTACGACAAACATTACAATTTAACTGCAACAATTCTAAGATGCTCTTCAGTCACACTTCATCTCAAGCCAGAGACGTTAATAAAAAAGAGAGAGTTTTATGCTGTTCCTTTGTTTTCCTCCTCCTTCCCTCTGCTTTGTCCAGACCAGACACTCAGTAGACTTTCACGCAGCAGCTGCCTGTAATGCAAGGCATCCTTGTCTGGCACATACACTGTTAGCCATTTTACCTGAGGCTGTTTTTCAAAAGATTGAATCTACCAGATGGAAAAGGATGATGTGAAGAAACAAGATTTTTGGTTGGAGGGCGGTGCTTTGGGAATACTGGAAGCACTGAGCACTGAGTCTTCAGATATTCTTGACTTTATCCAAGTTTTACAGGTATCAATATTGTATTGTAATAATAAGCTCTATATTGTTGTTCAATGAAAACCATGTACCTCCACATTTGTTGATTTTGAATTCTTCAGTTAGGCTTTTTGGTTTGTGAAAACTATCCTACTTCTGAAGCAAAATAAACCATTTTAAAATCATTACAATATCATACAAAACCATTGTCATAAAGCAGGCACAGTATGTACACAAACACTCTCTCTCTCACACACACACACACACACTGATAAGCACTAATGTGACACAAAAATGGCATCTGACAGGCTTATGTACTCTCTGTGACCTTGGACACACAATCTGTCTGGACATTAGCTTTTATCTCCTGCCGGTGTCGTTTGGCAGTTCTCTCATCCGCACACATGGTTCAGAGCTCAGCCAGCTGTTAGCTCATAAAAAGTTTTTGAGATGCTTAGTTTTCACAGGACAGCAATAAGTGGTTTATAACACACAATAATGTAGTTTTATGCAGAGACACTATGTATGAAGTAGACATGCTGCTGTTACTGTAGTGGCATCTCACTTGAAAAACCATCACTACATCATTTGTAGAGTTGTAGAGGATTTTATTTGTGCAGCACCTTTTCTAAGAAATCTGTGCAGTAGATCCTGTAGATCCTGTTATATGTTGAAAACATAGTTATCATATGTAATCAAAATAAAGGTTATGTTCTTAAAATCCGTTTTAACAGATGGTTAGAAATCCTTTCTTGGCTGTGCTGTTATCAGCTGAGAAAAGTAAAAGCCACAAGCCTTTGCTCCATGACATCTATTTTACTTTCATAAATCTCCATTAAATCAGGCAGCATTCCAACCACTGACCACCGACTATGTTTCCTGGCGTAAATTCCACTTTTACAGTCTAGCATGTTTACGATTTTCATGAAATGAAACATTTCTTCTGATTATGAAGCAAAAAATCATGGAGTTAGCAAGTAATTCTTGCTGGGTTTTATAAGCTACTCCCTACAGCAGTTTTGCCTCCAGGCTGTGGATGTAGAGCAGAAGCGGTACTTTGTTTGGTTGTTGTTGTTTGGAACTGTGTTTTATATTATCGTTCATCATCTGTTAATACGCCAACCTCCAATTACCGTATGGGTTCCCACAGGAGGATGTATAGTTGTTGACAAATACATTAATAAACACTTATATGTGCTCATTATGCTCACTGCATTATAATAGTTGGGGGTAATGTAACGTGTTACAGATTGGGGGAATCATAATTAAATGGGCAATTAAGACCCATCTCAAAATATTTAACCATCATATTATCACTTTATAACAGTGTAATGGCATGACTACAAAGTATGCTGGTTTGGTCATGAAGCAAATGTTGCAGCCATCGCCAAAAGGCATCCGAACAGTGGCATATACAAGAGCCAGATGTGCAGGCACATCGCGTGTGATCTGCCCAAACAACAAACAGTTTTGGAAAACAAAGGTTAAATAACACCTTGTGTATGTGAGTCTCAAACTTTTCCTCAGACGGTTCATGACATCTGTGAAAGAACAGTTGTACACGACTGCTGTAATTTTTGTTATATTATAAATATAAAAATGATCCAGCATGAAAATATTTCTGTGTGATAGAGTGCTTTTAACAGGAAGCCATGTCATCCTCGGGGTATTTACATCAATGAATTGGTACAGCATAATTCCATTTGACAAAATACCTTTCAAGACCAAATCCAACTACAAGTTTAGTCATTTGTTTTTGCATTTGAGAGCAAACGAGAAGTTTATTCTTTCATAATTAATGTCATGCCTTCCTCTCCAGGGTTTTTCCCCAAAGTCCAGAGAAAAGTGAACATTATCGTACATCATAAACAGTACAATCAGTGCAGAGAGTGGGAACAGGAGGTGCTAGAAACCATCAAATTAGAAGCAAATGGTCCGGAACGTTTAAAAAGGAAAATCACTTTAAGGCTGTCCAACCTTTGGATGCAGTGGGAAGTGGATTTAAAAGAAAAAAGCTGCAAATTTGCCAGAAATACATTTCCGTATGGAAAAAATTATGTAACATGTCCACCTCTTTCTTTTTCTATGAAGAAAAGTGAAAATGAGAGGGCCCAGTGTTGCTTCAGGGGCCTGCACATTGATTTGTCTACTCAGACACAAAAACTGAGCAATAGGAGTAGGTGATCCAACCAGGTTCCAAAAGTTACTAATACATAAAAAAGTCACTTTAATTCCCTCCATCAGCCTCAAACCCAATTCACGTACATTGCAACATGAAATAATGCCAGATTGTTGCAAAGTGGAAATTATTAAAATGTTATATAAGGCATAAGAAGTGACTAAAAGTCCTTTATTTATTTATTTATTAATTAGGATCCCCATTAGCTGTAGCCGAAACTACAGCTATTCTTCCTGGGGTCCACACAGACACCAAACTCTATACAGTGTGATACAAAATTACAGAAAATCACACACACTAACACGATCAAGACAATACAACCATACACAATCACAATACAACACACTACATAACCCAGCTGTCATCAGTACAAATAACTCAGCAGAACAAACAGAAGAAAAAGGAAATAAGAAAAACTTTTATCTAGACAATACATTGCTCTATCTGGAGTCTAAGCGTCCTAGGATGAGGCAATCAGGAGATGCTGTTTCAATGACATTTTAAAGCTATTTTTACTGCTCTCCAGAATAATATGCTCAGGCAGAGTGTTCCATGCAATCATAGCTCTATAGATTACAGTTTTCCTCATGATACTGGTTTTTGTTTTGGGTAGTGTAAATCTACCCTCAGTAGCGTGCCTGGTATAATAGTCATGCACATCAGAGCTCCAACATAACTGTCTATGTAATACCCTTGGTAATTTAGTAACTGAAATCTTTTTTATAAAACAAAGCAAAGAGGCAGTACATCTATCTTTTACCTTTAACCAGGTAAAACAGCTATACATTGTATTTATATTCGTCCTATATGAGCATTGAAGTGTACAACGTGCTGCTTTATTCTGAGCAACTTGCAGTTTTTTCATCTGCGTGATCGAGGCACTGGACCAAAACACTGAGCAATATTCCAAATAAGATAGAACTAAAGCTTTAATAATCTGTTCCCTTACATTTTTTGGTAAAAATTTAGAACATTCTAAAAGACCTCTTCCCATATTACTCACCAATTTATCAATATGCATTGCCCATGATCATTTACTATCCATTGTAATACCTAAAAGTTTAATCTCTTCCTTTAGCTAGACATGAGATCTGTTGCAGCTCCAGGATTGTTGCCCTGCTCTATTAGATTTTGACCTTTGGCCTTCTCGTCAAAGCGGGATCAATAATGTATCAAGAAAGTCTACTATCTGGCTGGCAGCCCTGCACCTCTGTCTCATGGTTTTCACAGATGTTAGCTGTTGGCTCGAGTTTTCCTGAGAGTAACTGAACACAAAATGATGATCATGTTTCCACATGCATGGCTTGCTTCGCCCTCCTCAAGGTCTGTTATGTGACAGAGAGATAGACACTTTATTGTGGCCCCCATTGGGGAGCTGAAAGGCAAGGACTACCACATGGACATGGAGTCATCTGGGTGTGGAAAGAATTACTCCAATTTGATCCATTTTAAAATTCACACACACAGGCGGACGAGTACGCACACACACATATTCCAGTGTTTTATTATTGGATAATGATGAGATTTTATCATTCACATACTGGACCTTTAAAGGCCCCCCTTGGCTATATGCAGCCTTTCTTCCATGTATTATAAGTGGTGGCATGTTAGCTTGGTTCATAGTAGTGCCATTGTCTGGTTTGGGTTGACCTTCTTATAAAACTACATACATAACAAGATTGCAAAAATATAAACAATACAAACCATTTTTCAAAACAAAGTACACAGATTTGCTCAGAGAAGAATGGGTTTTGTATGTGCAAAGAACAACAACAAAATAGAATCCAAACAATCACCATAACTTTCTATGTATGTCGATACCCAGCTGCAGCATTTTTTGTTTAAATAACCTTTACGTAACCAGGTACAATTTCATTGAGATTCCAAATCTCATTTGCAAGGGAGACCAGGACAGCTGCATCAAGTTTACTTGTTCCTTCCTTCGGAGTTTTGTGAAGGGAGAACAGGGAGTATCACAACAGCTCAGTCTGTTTTTGAAGTTCAGACTGCCTTTCTATCAGCTAATGCAGTGGTTCTCAAACCTTTTCACGTCAAGGATCCCTAAACTGACAAAAATTCGACCACCGACCTCCATTTGATAAGATTTTGTCCCAGGATCGCCCATCTGATAGGATTTTGGCTTTTAGTTGTTTTATTCCAGAAAGTGTATGAAATCCATGACCAAAATAGTCTTACATTCGGTCACTATATACTCATGGATGGAATTATAGTGAAAAGAAATAATTTCCCTTTTTGCTAGGGACCCCCTGGAACCTCTTCAAGGTCCCTTGGGGGCCCCCCGAACCCACTTTGAGAACCACTGAGCTAATGTATGACTTGTGTTTGAGTCCACTAGTGAGAGAGAATAGAAAGACAGAGATTTAGTTTACAGCAGAACTTGCTGGGAGACTGAGCCACTGGGAGCAAATTAGTGTGTTTGAATTCCGGTTGCCCACCAGTTACAGTGACTTCGATAATGATCCATCATGGTCTGTCCTGTTCTGGTTTTGTTTCTGAAGTTGTTTAATACTGTAGCAGTGCATGCAATCTGTACTGTGTTTGCACATTTGTCATGCAAAGAGAAAGGCGTGCTGAACAGCCAGCAACGTATCCCCATTCCCAAGCTGGGAGGTGTGAGATTCACTGTTGTGCAGTTTAGAGCTGAATGACAAGTCGATTAATTGAATTGTCAATCATCAGAAGATTAATCAGCAACAGTTTTGACAATTAATGAATAATTCAAGTATTTCTTTCAAGCAAAAATGCTAAAATTCAGTGGTTCCTGCTTCTCCAATGTGAGGATTTGCTGCTTTTTGTTTTCTGTGATAAGAAACTGAACATCTTTGTGTATTAAATGTTTTTTTAATATTTAAAGATATTGTGTAAAGTGTTCTTTAAATTGTGATGGCAGTTTTTCCCAGTTTCCTGACACTTTCTAGACCAAACCTTTAATAAAATACAATCTTTAGTTGCAGCAGTTGTGCATACTGGTGCTTATAATAAGTGAGGGGCAGGCTCTCTGGGCAGAAGAATACTGATTTCCTTTGTGTTTATATGAAAGTTTTAGTGAGTTTTAATGAACCGAAATGTAAAGGCCCAAACAAAATCTAACAACAGTTTCATAGGATCTTTAATTCCAGTTCTTTAGGTTTTCAGCTCAACAAATTAATCATGGTTCCATAGATCACAATGGCTGCTTTTGGATAATTATTACACAGCTCTTATTGCTGGATCACTTTACAGTTTTAATCTTGTTGAATAATTACAAACTACACAACATTTTAATTTTTAAACTAGGCTCATACAGTAAATGAATATTAATAACTCATAGACAGTAATGAAAAGGTAAGAGGATATCTCTGCGGAGGAAGTCTTGAGTGTTTTATAATACTGTAGTAGGCATATCAGTTAAAGTGCTGACTGAGCCGGAAGCCTCTCTTTTTCTCAGAGGCAGCCTCCCCCGATCAAAGGCATACTTGTCCAATCTGGGCAGTAAAATGGTGATTTTCTCTGGCTCCTGTGATGCATTAGGCCCATTATGTAACAACACTTTATACCGCTTAAGGAAATTTCACCCAGTTTTGAGCCACAGCATCTTTACTTCCTTGGGGATTGGTTTCCAACATATTTTAATTCTGATTGACAGAACCAGGCCAAGGTGGATCTGGACACCCTAAAGAACATATATTACAATCATGGAAGAGATATTAAAGCAAAACGAGTGGGACGTGTAACCAATTTCTCTGACATTCAGGAAAGGACCTTGAGAATTAAATTAACACATTTTTACCACATCATCACACTTGGGCAAAACCTGCTGGCCACATATTTAGAGCAAAGCTGCTTTGGTAGATCAATATTGATATGCCTTGACAAAGCAGTTATCCATCAGACAATAATAACCATAGAGCTATTAGGCTGAATCTGATAGTGAGTGAGAACCTATCAGTCTCTAAGTACTCAGTATTCTGGTCAGGATCAAGGAAGAGCTAAATGACTCAATTGTGGCCTATGGAAAAAAATGCACGAAAGCCAGACTCCTCCAATGTGCACCTAAAGCCCTTTTTAAAACAGAGATCCCACAGTACTGTCGTAATAAAGACCTGTCATTACGCCGGCATAGCTGTTTTACACTTACCCAACATCTCATGTCAAACCCCTGTCCTGGCCTGCCGGCTCCCCAATTTTACGCAGACATCAATTCGTCAGGCCGCTTAACGGTGGAGCAACAATGTCCCCCAACCCCCCGTTCCGTGTTTGTACGTTTTATACAGAAAGGTGAGGTGGAATAAAAGAGGCTTAAGATAAGGTCATCTATGATCCCTTTTCCTGCTGCTGACCTCAAACATTGTTGGTATAAGACTGTGACTGACAGGTTGTAACCCAATGCAGAAAACTTCAGAGGATGCAACAATTATCAGAAATGAGCTAAAATTTAACTTACCTACATTCATAGCACAGAGCTTTGAGATCCTCTTGTTAAAGTGGAAAATTTTTAAACTTTAATGACCTTTTTGTGGAAGCAATACCCTATTATGTATCCGACTGCATGGAGATGAATTGACTGCATCCATTTTCACAAGCATTGTTTAATATGCAATTGTTCAAATGGTTACATCATATTTGTGATGTTTGTGACTTCACAATCACACTCATTTGAACAACATGGTCCAATTTCATTTCGTACTACAAAACAAGATATATTGCCTGTTACCACAAGTCATTCCTTAATGTTTTAATCAGTGTCCCGTTTGGAAAATGGACATTAACTGAAAAATTATCTGTGTAGTTGATAAAAAAGTGTGTGAACTGGCAAGTACACAGATCCACTCTTATCCACTTTACAGTGGTCAGTGAAGGAAAGAATGAGAGGAAAGGGGAAAAGGAAGAAGAAACCCAGACACCCAGCAGAGGAGCAGCCAGAGTATAAATCACTTAATTGTAACCAGAAAGGACATCGTCCTTCTGCAACAGCATCACTGCTTTTCCACTGCAGCTTCAGCCACCGGCATTAAGTTCCACTTCAAAACACTACGGCGAGATGATGGAGTAGAGCTGCTTCAAAACGAAGTCTTTGTGGAAAGTTTTAGGGAAATGTCAAGATTTCACTTAGATTTCCTTGAACCATGACATCCCAGATTATTCACTGTCTACAATTCAGTAGACAGTTTCCTCTTGATTTGTGGCCATGGGTTTGAAAACTGACGTGTTAAAAGATTAAAAGCTCCAGAATATTCTGTATCATATTTCCGTTTAAGAGAAAAGTTCTGGCTACATCTGCTACACGAACTCTTGATCGTGTTGTTGTTTGTTTATTGGCTCAAGTAGTGGGAAAGCTTTGATGACTGTTAACTGGAAGTCAGCCCTTGGATTCCAGTACATTTCACTTTGGTGAGTGCTGACAACTCAGATGTGTTCAAACCCAAGTAAAGCTAAGCCATGCACGGCTCCAGACAGAAGCTTGGAGTGGGACAGTGGATCAGGAAAGGCTCGATGACTGTGATGACAATGAGTCAGAGGGACAAAGACAGAGCCAGACAGTCTAAGCATCACCACAGGGACATGGCGCTTTTCATCTGCTGAAGATTCTCTGCTATTCCCATGAGTATCAGTCTCACAGGGGCAGACATTCAAGCATTTACAAACCCAGACACCCCCTCAAACAATTCAAACTGGGTATAAAAAAAAAGTCAGAAAATCAAAATTAAAACCCCACAAATACTGAACATGGATTGATCTAAAGGATTTACAGGTGCACCACATAATATTTAGGAGGTTTTCTCGAAAGTGGGCAGCAGAAAATGTCTGCTAAGGTGAACAGGTGGTAGTCTGCTGTTGTCTTTTTTTATTGTTAATCATAAAACAAAGCTGCCTGATGTATGCATGTGTGGTTCAGACTCAAAACAAAACTTTAAAAACAGAAAGGTGGAATCATGACATCTGTGTTTTTGCTCATTTGTCTACTTGCAGAGGATTGAAGTTCATGCAGATTTGGGGTCAAGACACATAAGCCAAAATGGAGTATGAATTTGTATTTGAAATGTGGAAATTATTTTTTTTATAAGGGTCAAGGAAAAGCAAGAAGATAAGCAATGGTATTTTCCATCTTCTGTTGCTCATTCATGGACCTCTGCTGTGAGATGCTGGAAATGTCTAAGGATTGCCAAGGACATTCTAGTGCTGAAAGTGAACCAGGCCAGAATGGCTCCTTTAACTTCTAAGAATCTGAGAGGCTGACGTATCATCAATCACTTTTCAGATGACATGACTGTATAACCATCCTAGGTGGAAAGCCTTTCTTTGATTTTTTATCATCTGTGAACTAACGTAGAGAAACGCATGAAGACCATGATTGTTAAAACTGAATTTAACAAGAGAAAGAGAAAGTTTTGTCAATCCTAAAAAATGTATTTAATCTAAAAGATACTGGTCTCCTATATGACCACAACAACACGCAAAGCTTTATGAAGTTCGGTATCCCCTTGTTGCTCACGTGCCAAATGAATTAGCCAGTTGGAAACAGAGATGATAAAGGGGTTTCCCACAGCAGATCGTAGCTGAGGCTTAGAGCAAAAAAACCACCCACGCTAACGTTAGAAAAACTATAAAACCAGAACTCCCAGGTTCTGTTCCAGAAGAAAGAAAAACACATTTAAAATCACATTGACATTGCACTAAAGCTAATAACTAAAACCCAGACTTGGAACATAACCTCACGCAACACTGCTGATCACTACATATTTCAAGATTGTGTGAGACTCAGCTCAGCAGGTAACAGTGATAGATCGGTCATATTGTGCGTTTGCTTTACGGTAATCAGAGCATCATGTCATGAAGTTGAGAAATGTACAGGCACCGCTATAAAAGGCAAATGGCTCTGTCAGTCAGAATAATACTTTAGCACCTTTAGTAATTTCTGGGATTACAGAGAGAATAAAGTGCTCTTCCTTAACCTTTAGAGGCACTTGTACGCAGTTGCTAAGTAACAGTAGCAATCTCACAAAATGTCTGACTCAGTGTGCCTTTGGATGCTAATTTGTACAGTATGTTCAATGACAGCCAAGATGTGATGCCCTGAGCAGTAAACAGCGTGCAAGGAGATGGTGCTGGAGATTATCTCCCAGCTGCTTCACCCATCATTATACCCTTTTATCTCGCAGATGCTAGGGGAGATATTAAATCTGACAAATATGTTAACCCCCGGAGGTGGAGATACTTTAGTTTTAACTCCGACAGGGAACATCATAGTGTAACAAGCTTTCCAAACGCCGAAAGCAAGAGGAAACCCAAGACAAGCAAAGGCAAAAAAAGTGCTAATGATTTTTGGGTGAAAAGTATTCTAAGGACATGTTTGTTATGGTGTACTTCATCTGAGAGAAAGCAAAGCTGACAATGGACATGAGCTGACAAGCCTCATCTTCTATTCTGTGACTGACTGAGCACACACACGGATTTGTCAGACACTACGTTCCTGTTTTATCTTCCTGACTAATGATTTTTTTTTTTTTGCAGCCACTTGTCAATGCTTTGTTGCAATGTTTTGATTAGTTCAGAGCAACAAAACATAATGATGTGCTGACAGCCAAGATGACTGTTAAAATAAATTCAAATGTGTTTTGTATTTTGGATACCAAGTGACACAGCCTGAGGAATTTAAACATGCGTCACGCAGACAGCTGTTTTGATGTGGTCTGACTCTTAATGGACACAGTCACATTATCTAGTTAAAATGGTTAAAGAAACGCTTAAAAATAGTTTGTACCTTAACCTTTTTGTATTCCTTGGAGATACATTTATGTATGTAATTTAGTCCTGTGACTTGCTGGCAACACGCTGTCAACATATGAAATTGTTACTTATCGTTAACCTGCAATAACTATCTATTTTTTTGGCCACTTTCGGGCAGCGGAAACAAGTTGTGTGTTACAGTGGGTTATGCAATGCCTCCTAGCAGGTCTTCCAGCTTGTGCGGTGAAACCCATACAAATGGTTAAGAACGCAGCAGCGCGTCTGGTTTTTGATGTCACTCCATTACTGTGTGACCTCCACTGGCTCCCCATGTCCTCCAGAATTCGATTAAATGCTTGCATACAAAGTGACTATGGGTCTTCACCAATCTACCTAAACTCCATAATACAAGTTTACGTTCCTCCTCGCCCACTACGCTCCTCCAACGAATGCCGCCTGGCTCTGCCATCCCTTCACACAAAGCAATCCCATCTGTGTTCTCATCTGTGACACCACGATGGTGGAACGAGCTACCACAAGCCATCAGAGCAGGGGCGTCCCTCTCTAACTTCAAGAAGCTCTTGAAAACACATCTCTTCCTCTAACTCCTAACCTCTAACATGCACGTCCTGTGCTCTTCTTCTTCTATCCCCTCACAATTATCTTGTATTGATAGCACTTTTTTGTTAACTCTTACTTCTTTCCCTAGGTATTTACCCCATTGATGCGACATGTGCTATTAGCTCTTACTAGTATTTATTGCAGCTCTTACTGTTATATATTGTCAGTTGTAGATCTTGTGCTGATGCTTTGTTGATGCTTGTATGTTGTTTCTCAATTGTAAGTCGCTTTGGATAAAAGAATCTGCCAAATGAGTAAATGTAATGTAATGTAATGCAATGGAATGGGGATTTGACCCAAATGGTGGAGTTCAATGATTTATTGCAGCATAAATGAGCTTACAGGCAGGTACAGACCAGCAGGCAGGTAGGCAGGTACACAGGAATAACACGACTGAGAAAATGTTAACAAATGCACCATGCAGCTTTATCTGTATGTTTATTCTAACCAACTATTCAGTGAATAATAATTGGGCCTACTTACATTTCTATTGAAACGGTTAATGAGTAACCGCTAATGTTAACTTGTACACCCACATTTGATATGCACATAGCACTGATATGGATATAGTGCCTTTTTTGCCAATACACACAGTCAAAACGCTGTTCGGTCTGGCGTACGTGTCTCAAGAGTGAGACAGGAATGCAGTCGTGGGCTATTTTAAGATTTTTAAAAGGAGCACTGGGGTTTTGTGAGGTCTGACCCTGAGGAAGTCTGATGTAACACTTTTTCAATATTTGGAGGCCCGCTCTTCTTCTGTCAATGGCCGAGTTGGACTGCCCCCCTGGTGCTCAGTTTGAGGAGATCACACACATAAACACACGTAGAAAGCACACAACACACACACATTTTATGACTGTACTTGTGAGTCAGTGAGTGCCTTCTCTTCCTAATCTAAACCTACACTTTAAACAATATTTTCCCAGACAAACAAAGTTAAGACTAAAAGAAAACACGAATGAGTGACAAACAAGGAGAGTTTATAAGAGCAGTGATTAAAAAAAACTTTCCCACACAAAAGAAATATGTGTATATCTGTGTTCACATGTAACTGTACATGTGCAGACTGACAGAGGGCAAGCTGTGCTAACAAGCCCCCATTCATCTGTTTTACAGCCAACAAGAGAACAAAGTCACTCTGGCCACTCCTTGTATCGTGTCACTCTTTGGCTCAGTGCTTTGTTTCATTAAAACATCCAGTGTAGTTATATTATCAAATGTTCTACAATAAACCCAGACTGCCACTGGAGAATGATCACTAATGAGCACTCATGGGACAGCAGAGGGTGTGGACCGCCTAGCATCTCATTACCCTGGCACACTGCAGCCGTCATCATGCCTTAAAAAACTGCACTGCTCTCATCAGTCATAAAATATAAAGAGAGAATGAAGAAAATGGCACCTTCATATGATATGTGATTTTGTTTTAGCTTCTGTGCCAGCCCAGAGGAAGTCTGTTGATTTGTGTTGGATAACTCACAATGAGCCGTGATTGTAGAGTTTATGATAATTGGATTTCGGTTTCAACCCAACACAAGTCATGAAGGAAGAAATCAGTAGCAGCCAATCACATAGTTTCAAACAGTTTCGGCTTCAAAGTTTCATCTCTATTTATTTGCCTAACCAGAGGAGTGAAACAGGGCAAGCTGAAAACATTTCTAAATGCTTTTACACTGATTATCCGCCTAAGTTGGATAATCAGTGGAAAAGCATTTAGAATTTTTTTTCAACTTGCCCATGATGGGACTTTGTTTTAAATATGCATGCACCTGTTTTGTACTGTAAATACTTGTTATCTGCTCCAAACTGTAGGCATTTCAGGCCAACCGATCAGAATTTGCTGTTTGCTTGATCCATATTATATCAATATATGCTGCTATCTGCAGATACTACACACACCATCCTAATTCAAGTGCGATTTTTGAATTTCTTTTTTTATTATATTTCTGCTTACTTAATTTGTGACAATTTTATTCTCAGTAAACAGTTTTGATTTATATTTGGAGTACAGTGACGTAATCTGCACTGCGCATGAATTGGCGTCTGTAGCCACCTGTTGGAAGCTCCGTCTTAAACAGGACTCTTATCCAGTTTTAATCCACTCTTTTTCGTTACATTTTTTATATCCTTTTTATTTAACTTAAGTTTTTAACTTAAGTTTTACGTGGGTTAAGGATTTTAGTCATCAGACATGGATTTTAAGCTAGATGACCGTAAAAACGCGATCAACGCTACTGACCAAAACAAAGCTCCGGTGACTATGCTAGCCAAGATAACTCTGCTCCATGAGGACTGCTCACTCCTTAAGAAAGCGAACAAGAAGATTGCTGACCTTATGGAAGACATCCGACGACTTTCAGAGGAACTCAAAGAGAAAGATTCCCTGCTGACTGGCTTTATGGATGTGGCTTCAGTACAAGCCAAACAGATTGTTTCTCTTAGCGCAACCGCTAACATCCAGGACACCGTGCTATGGGACCTCTCTACCCTTCCCAGGCTTTCCTCCTGCTCGACTCCAAAGCATCAGTCAACCTGGGCTGAAGTGGTGATCCGTGGCTGCAAGAGAGGCTCGGATGGGGCTGCCTCTCCTCTGCACATCGGCCTTTCCAACCGCTATGCAGCCCTGTCTGACGACACTCCGGTCCAACCAGCGGATGCACCTGGGGCTTTGAGTCTCCCTGATACGGATCTCTTTCGGCGGACAGTGCCTGCCGACACTGTTGCATCTCCTTCACCGGCTACATCTCCCGCGCTGCATCTGCCGCTGGGCCTGATCGGCGGCTGTCATCCCGGTCAAAAACCTCTGCTTCCCAACGTAGGATCCTGAAGGAGGCTGTGCTCAGACGCTCCGGAGGCCGTCTCTACCCTGCACCGTCGGGTAGCCCTTCTCTCAGGTCTGTTACTGCTACTCCAACACAACACTCGGCAGCTCACACACTCCATCCTCAGTCCGCACGCAGTGTTGAAGCAGATTCTGCTCAGTCCTGCTCTGGAACCCCACAACCGGCATCTCCTCGTCCTCTTTCTCCCCAACCACACTAATAATTGGTGACTCCATAACCAGAAACCTCCGTTTCTTTAACGCTAACACTCACTGCTTCCCCGGTGCCACCACGGCAGACATTTTAAAAAAACTCCAGGACCTAATGCCATCGCTCCTGTCCTCCATCACAAGAGTGATAGTCCATGTGGGAACAAATGACACAGCTCTTCAGCAGTCTGAGCTGACAAAATCAGATTTTAACCGTCTTTTTAACTTTTTACAGCCTTTTCACCTTTTCAACCCAAAAATCTATTGATCGATTCCAGACTATCCAGAAATCAGCTGCCAGGCTTTTAACCAGAACAAAGAAATATGACCACATTACTCCTATTTTAGCTTCATTACACTGGCTCCCAGTATGTTTTAGAATTGACTTTCTATTGATCACTTTTAAAGCTCTTCATGGCCTCTCGCCTTGTTATATTTCTGAACTTTTAGTCCCATACACACCAGCACGTACCTTGAGATCCTCGGGCAGAGGTCTGTTGTCTGTTCCAGAGTCTCGACTGAAAACTAAAGGGGACACAGCGTTTGCTGTCAGGGCCCCGAGGCTCTGGAACAGCCTGCCCGAGGAAATCAGGTCGGCTGAGTCATTGAACTCTTTTAAGTCCCTTCTTAAAACATACTTTTATAGGAGAGCCTTTCCCGATCTTATTTGACTTTATTTTATCCCTTTTATTTTATTGTATTTTACTAATTTATATTTATCTTAAACGTGTAATTTAGTCTTTTCAATGTTTTCATGCTTTTATCTTGTATTGTTTTTATATTATTGTCTCTTGGGTATTATTGTCTTTACACTTGTTAAAGCACTTTGTAACTTGTTTTTGAAAAGTGCTCTACAAATAAAGATTATTATTATTATTACATAGTTATGAGTGCTTTTTATTTTTATTTTTCTAGCATAATTTTGTGTATAGTAGATGCGTTTAATGTATATTGTGATCTTTATTATTAACAAATAATTAAACTATTTGGGAAAAAAGCTGATTTTCTTTCTTAGATGTGGTGATGATTAGATAATAAGTACACTATTTTTCTCCTAAGGAGGATATTTTGTAACCACATTATCTGTTTCAGAATAGGCATACAGTTTTTTGTCCTGCTTGTTTTTCAATAATGTTGCATTTGTTACTCCTCATTATCTAGCTGATGCTAATTAGCTAGCTTATAATTTGGTGCCACACTCCTGAGTTGTTTTCAGAGTGAGTAATTCTCCTGGTACTCTTTTAAGTTTTTGCTCCTTATAAGTAAAACAGCTGCCTTTTGAATTTGAGCACAAAATGGTAGTACCAGATCACACTCTTGTGTAATGAATACTGAAACACAAGATCTACTTTAAATACATAAAGGATGAGACATCAGATTGTCCCAGATTGGTTTGCTTTAGACATGCTTCTGGATTGATTGAGCCGCCGAGTCTTCTGGATGGCAAATTAATTTGCCTTTTGGCTGCACTGGAGGTTTAATAATGGTCTCACTGCTCTCAGCTTTCTGGGTCCAGAGCACACATTCCCTGAAACCCAGTGGCTTATCACAGCAGGCCATGGAAAACACAGCAAGCTGAAACATAAGCAAAGATTGCCCTCTGTTTTGCTTTAAATCAGTGTTTAAATTTACCCAGTGCAGTGCATGTAGTCTTACTGCAGGTGAATGTGCATAATGCAGATTCCCGGCTGTTTTAATGGAATATTTTTAGCCCTTAAAGCGTGTCAGTCTCTGCGAGAAAGCAATTGTGTAACATCTTGGCATAAAAGGCAGGAAAAACTGTGCACATGAGTAGCAGATCTCAGTGTATCTAATCTCAAATGCTTGAAAACACACTGACATACAAATATTTGGAAAGCAGCATTTCAGCTGAAGAAACGTCAAGAGTGACTTCTCACAACAACACAAAAATGGACGGACACACCATTACTGAACATCACTTCCAACAAACTCAACAAACCCAAGACCCCAAAGCACAGGGCGTCTCTGTGGGAGGGAAAGTCACTTATATGTGAGCCTGTCTTGGAGCAAGAAGCTTTACAGAGATATAACTTTGAAAAGGGCAGAAAACAGAACTAAGGGAAGCTCGGTAGATTTCTGCCCAAAGGAAAAAGAATAGAAAGCTTCTAGTTTGAATGTGGCTTTGAGCCAGACTAAGGATCAACCTAGAAGCAACTGCGGGATTTACCAGGAAGTAGACTGGCATTGCTACATCTTATTCATAGACTGTATAAAAGAAGTGGACATAGTTATCGTGACGTCACCCATTGGTTTGTTGACTAACATTTTAAAGCCTCAAGTTTGGCATTTTGGCCGTCGCCATTGGGTTTTTTTGGAAACAGATATCGGACATGATGATATTTGGACAAGAGGGTAGCGCTAGCTAGCTTGTTTAGCAAGGTGCATCTGTATTTAACTTTCTGTGATATTAACCAGGATGCTAATTTTGGCTAGCAAAAAACGTGCTTAAAACTATCAAATGTATGTTCGGGAAAAATGATCAGCCGACTCATAATAAGCTTTTTCAACAGCGCTGGTCAAATGTACACAGTGCAGTGGATACTGTCGTCTCTATCCTGTTTAACAGGTCGCAATGGTAGCCACTCATCAATCACAAGGTAGCCCCATCCACAAGAATACCCTCCTTCATCGCATATTTTTCAATTAATGGGACCTGGGACCATGTTGTTTTGAAGAGGAGTTGAAACTAACGATTGAGATCATAAACACATTAGGAAAGTGTTTCCTCAGGTAATAAATTAAGTGGAAAGTAGGGCCATTTGCCATTAAGTCTAATGCAATTAGACTTCTTTTGCAACCAGTGGAGTCTCCCCCTCCTGGCCATTAGAAAGAATGCAGGTTTAAGGCATTTCCGCGTTTGGGTTCACTTTTCAGTCCTGCTGGTTTCTGTGCTGCTCTTGTCAATGTACGTTGCAACATAACAATGGGATCAAAGAGATACAACTGTAAAAATCATAACATACAATGATAATTATTAGTCATATAATAAACAAATAACATGTACCTTACCATAAAACTGATGTTAGAAAGTCAAGCCAAGACTTGACATGCATCAGTTCAAAAACAATATCAACCCCTCTAGCTCCAAGAGGCCTTCTTGCAGATTGTCCCACTCGTTTACATGCTCCACTCGTTTATTGTACTACTGTAGGCCTACTACCACCATGGACGTACTAAGATAGCTGGATACTGCGCGCTTAGCCTTGATGCCAACTTGTCCCAGTGGCCACTTTTCCCCATAGACCACCATTATAAGAGATGTCTGTAAAACGGTAAAACACCTCGAACTGAAAACAAGGTAAGTTACAACTCTTTGTTTTTTGTCTTATGTTTAAACCATGACAGTTATATTTCTGTAGGAGCCTAAAAGAGCTATTTGTATTTGGATGATGTCATCTCAATGTAAAGTCAATGGACAGGGTCAGTGGGGGAAACAGTAATATGCTTATGTAGTGGGGTGCACAATTAAGAAGTAACCCCAGAAGAAAGAAAATGTTTTTTCTGACAATTTGCATTTCAGTGACTGGGTGCCACCTTTGCGTTCGGTATCCAGTTCTTGTAATACATCCATGACTAACAACACACAGCATTTCCCTGCTCAGAGTCTGTTTCTCCATGTGTTACCCATCACCATCAGCTGACTTCATGGGCTGCCTGCCCTGCACGTGCACCAGAGGGCCGCTGGGTAACAACCTGGGAAATGCTGGGGTGATATTACCTCCTTAAAAAAGCAATACAGAGGCAACAATTTATTCAGCAGTTATGCAACTTCGCCATCATGCACAGACCAACATTCATCACGTTTCATTGTCTACTGTGCTATTTACAGTGAATTTGACTGACTCTTTAAAAACAGCATGAAACTGTTTGAACTGATATGGTCAATTAAGGGCTCTTAATCTGAATCAGCATATCAACAAGAAAATGTTAGCAGAGTAAAAGTATAACACTAACTGGAAATCAGGACAGATTTTTTGTCAGAAAAACAAAACACAGCCTGATTCAGTAGCTCTGACCTGTCGCCATCACTTAGTCTCACCTGCAAATATGAGGGTTTTATCTCAAACTAGTAGGATTATTTGGGGTTTTATGATGAAAGGGAAGAAGCGGCATTTATATTATAAATCTATAGAATCTTGTTTGTACTGGATACGATACAGGAGAGGCAACGGTTGATTCCAAGCTACAACATGGCGAGATAATCACAGAAAGCCACTCTACAAAGTTCACTCAGTTGGTAGATATGAGAGATCTCTTTGGTGCTCTGTGGAGATAAACCACACACACATACATACACCACCCCTGTGGGTAGGATATGTGGAACCTCCTCGATACTTAATGAATCCAGTGTTTACCCAAAACTAAATGAGACGGCATCTGGTTAATCTCAGAAGTGTGTCCACTAAACCTCAACCCATTCCTCGTTATGTAATATTTACACACTGTGATAGATTACATAATAATCACCTTCTGACCACAGATGAATTAACTTTTTTTTTTACTAAACAGTTTGTTTATTGAGTGAGATTATTATCAAATGTGCTAGAGTATGCATACAGTAGTGTGTGGACACGCTATACCTTTGTTTAAATCACCTGGTTTATACAGCAGTGAACAATTTTAATTATTGGCAGAGGATTAAATGAAACACACTGTGTTTAGTGGATGATTTGGCTAAGTTGTTAAACCTGGAATTGGATCATTTCATTATAGATGGAGGAAAATTAATGATTCTTATGGAGAGGCTTTCAATAACTAAGGGCCTGGTTATATTATGAATGAATGTACAACACAATTCTCCAACATCATGATTTAGGCAATTTGCAGCCCGGTCTGGAAATTACTTGTAGCGTGTCGACAAATATGGAAGAAGGGATTTAATGATAAAAAGATGGCGTAACTGCCGCTTTAAGATCAAAACAGGCCAAAAATTATGCAAGCGTAGTAGGTCTCATTTGAAGCTGTAGTTTGGGGATTATGGTTACTCCAGCAGGATGATATAACGCAAGTCATTCATTAAAAAGTGACAGTGGCTTTTATCTATTTTCTCAATCACTCGCATTCCTTGGCTGTAGAAAGTTATTGTTGGGTTCTGTTTCTTCGAGTCATCCACACAAGACCATGAAAATCATTGCTGAAGGGCCAACAACACCTTCCTACTAGCCTTATTCTGTGATGCCTAATGGTGCGATAATAAAGCTAATTATATGACACTCATGACTGCAATTCCTATGGAAACTCTGAGAGTGAAAAATAAATGAGCCAATTAACTCACAGAGAGAGGCTTACTATAAGGAATCTTCTGCCAGTGTATAAGACAGAATTTACGTAACACATTTTTGTGGGTACATACTGTACATGAAGAAAGACCAGTGGAAAACTCACATAAAATCAAAGGTGACCTTTTGGAGACTCAGTACAAGAAGAACTGGCTCATACAGAGTGAGACTGGAACCCTTTGCTATTTTAGATTTTTGCTATTAAAGGCAAGTGTGAGATGTATGTGGAGGGAGAGCAATTGATGTTAAATTTTTATTTAGGATAGATGAAATTTGAGAGTATTATTCCCATCAGTTATTATTGACAACATTCATTCATTTAGAAGTGCATTTTGGTTGCATGTCTCAATTGCAGAAAACTGTAAATGCAGCACACTCTTGCCAAAAAATTCTGTAACATAAAGGACAAACGTAACTGTACTTTGGTAGAAGGTGGAGTAGACCTTCACAGACCCCTTGATGTTTGGTGAGGGACGAGTGGGTGTAATGCTTTACAGCCATCACTGTAGCTGCAGCTCAAGTTGCTATCCTGGATAATCTTTCTGAAGAATTCATAAAGTTTCCTTCAGGCAAAATTGTGACAGGGCTGTGGTTTTTTGACAGACAGTTTATGGACATCAACAGAAACATTTTTTTTTGTTTGGAGCCAGAGTGGAAGACATTTTACACCTTCCATTCTGCATAGTGTGCTCTAATGACTACTGTTTCTGCCAAACTGCACATTTATTACATTATTGAAATTGACATTACACATGTTTAATATGTGATTCTTCATTATCTAACAGCTAAAAAACAGGAAAGTTATTTATCATGTGGCTTTTTGCTCAAAGGAAATTTGTCTGAACACACCTGAAACTGGAGCTGGCCTCAGTGACTGCCACGACATGTTTTATGATTTAACCAGATATATCATAAACTCAATATATGTCATTCTGTAGTTTTCTGTTACATTCTCCTTTTAATCTGTATTGCTCAAATATACAATAAAATCAGTAACTTGAACTTGGCATGGCAGTGGGGGCAAGACCAGCTGCAATACAACAGATTTAAAGCTTCTTGTTTTTTAAACTTTTTTAAAAATTTGATTTTTAACAAAAGGTATTTTAAGCAGCTGCCGGTATTCCTCCCAGCACCTCTCCAATGGTGTTCGTGAGGATTCTTGAAAGTCTTATCATTCCTTCTTTTACAGACTCCATTATCCTCTGATCTAAATTAAATCATCAGATTTTTTTTCTTTTTTAAATTATGCTGTGAACTTTGAAGCAGAGAACAAGAGAGAGTGAAGGCTGCTCAGTAATGGCTCCAATGCTGGTAGCTGTTTTGGTTTTGATGGAATCACACTGGGAGTGTTGAAAAGCACACATTCCATCACATTTCCTCGTCTGCAGCCTAATCGGGGGGCTGCTGTGATTTCTTCGATGCCTGGTGTTATTAGCTTTATCTGCGCCTGCCTGCCACTGAAATATGCTGCTCCTCTGTGCTTCCGAGGCTTCATTGGGAGATATGATCTAGACTAACTTAACCCCACGTCTACAGTCTGAACGTCATACCAACAACAGGGCATGTGAGGCTAATGTGTGGCTAGCTGTGGACGAGGTCATTTTCACTGTGGGACAATTATATAAGAGCACACTGGTTGGCGTAAAAGGCTTTTATAAGATGCCACGGATTTCTTCTACAGTAGCAGCAGAGGCAAGTCCCTTAGTAAAGTGCCTTTTGCTGTGAAATGAAGGACTATAAATACATTTATAGTTCAATAAAGTTACAGGTGGTTTATTGAAATGTTCTACCAGCTGGTTTACTTGCTGGACTGCTCTCCTCTCCGGCCTATTTACTTCAACACACAAAAACCATTCCTTAAACTTTATTAAGCCGCTAGAGATGCCATTTAGGCAAAAGAGACTGTTGCGCAATAAACCTCCAGCACTTTGACCTCCCAATAATCTTTTCAAGCTACTTCACTGTGGATTAAGTGAAACTCGCAAAACACTTGTCTGGTTAACAGATGTTTATTTGGGGAAAATGTTTTAATTATCTTGTGTTTTTGTTTTTCACACTATGAATCACATTTTGTGCTGCATGCAAACCTCAAACCTCAGCCAGTATGTTCTGTTTGCAGTCTTTGATGAGCCGTTGTTGAAATGAAGATGAAAGAGCTGCAAGTATGGCAGTGAAAATAATTCTGATGTGGCTAGAAATATTTGTGTTGTGTGTTGGAGCAGTGGGAATAGAATCATGGGAGGTTGTAAGAGCTAAGTGCTTTTAATCACTGTAAATGTGAGACAAAGCAGATAGCGTGAGCAGGAAAGCTAAGAGTCTGCGCTGTCTTTCATGGTTTTTAGGGGTAGATTTTGCTGCATCTTGTGCAGTTTTCATAAAATCAATTTGCCACTATGCACCCGAACAAGCGCAGCAGTTCAGGTAGCACATCCTCACAGCTGAAACACCTATCCATCCAAGTCTTTACCACATAAAAACAACTGCCAAAAGAATTTCAAATTTGATGACTTTTCTGATTGCTTGCTTCCATGGTGAGTGTTTTTCATTACTGCTGCAAAGATGATGAGTCATACTGTGCAGTGGTTAATCCATGCAAGACAGAAATGACTTGGATGGTGGATATTTTTGTTCCAACAAAAGATGAGAAAACAAAGGAGTCTTTGCTTAGCAGTTGTGGAATTTATTAAGTGTGGGCAATGATAGCTAAACATTTTGGCAAACGGGCAACTATGATAAGATATTGAAAGACAGCAGAATGTAGCATAGCAATGTAATTCAGAAGGTCTGTTCATCTTGACAACTTGTTGAGAAAAATGTAATATGTGTACTGATAATTACAGGACTGTAGCGATGCACCTAGCCTTTAAGACAAACTCTCTACTTGTCTTTGTGTTTGTATCAATAAAGGTATGCACAGATTTTCAAAATAAGTTAATTTTGTGGTTTGGTTGAAGTTCAGTCTTTGTACTGCCAATCTGTGTAGCTTGTTTTCTTCCACATTTGTTCTTGGGGATGAATGGTATAAATATGAGAACAACATGACAAATTAATTAACCAATTGATACTGTGATGGGCTTATTTTCCTTTATCTGTTGTACCATTGCTAACAATTGTTAACAGCACAAATGTTTCGCAAAACAGAAGGAGGTCACTGTTTTTCTGGTGCTGAGAACAAGTAGCTACATCCTTTGTTTGACAAAAAACAATGCAATAGGGATTATAGAAAGGGGTAGTTTTAATTTAGGAAACAAAATTGTTAAAAATGCAGCAACCAGTAGTCTCTTTAGTTTACAGAAACTTTTATTTTGGGCATCACTACTCACGCAGACTTCATTGCTGACATTTTAACTAGTTGCTAGCAGCTCTGCTGGGCTGTACTTAGGCACCGCTAATATAAGCTAAATGCTATCAATAGCATGCTCATGCTAAGCAGGTGCAATGTTAATCATGTTCATTATCTAGGTTTAGTGTGCTGACAGTTGCTAATTGGTACTAAACACAAAATACAGCTGATATCATTCCTTTTGTAGGTATTTGGTCATAAACCAAGGTATTGGACAAATTAGGGACCATGAATATCTGTATCAAGTATCATGGCAATCCATCCAATATTTGTTGAGATATTTCAGTCTGGACTAGAAAGGCATGCTAAATTGGTGGCCAATATATTATTAGGTTAAATATAGTGGCAAGAAACTTACTAAACCTATTTATACAGCAAGAAAATTCAATGATTATTAAATTATATTATTTTATCTATATTGTTCCGATACAGACATTTTTGCTGATAATGTGGGGGTTTGGCTGCCGACCAGGATTCCATTGAAAACTCAGCTCTGAAAGGGGATGTTTGCCTATCTGCCTCACTCCCCTCTGCAGGCAGCAGAGCAGAGGGGCCACAGCAGAAACGGACTTACCCTATTGAAAAGAGCACCTACCTGCAACACTGTACCCACACAACTAAGGAACATTGCATCTCTCTACTCCATCTATAAAACAGTGGTTAATGGACAATCAAATCAGCTGTCATAATCTGGGGTAATGGTTTTGTCATTGTTTTACTATTTGCCTGTGCTTATGTGCTCATGTATGTTTTTTAATACAATCAACCTGCCAGGGACTGCAGATGAAAATTAGCCTGTATGGCTAAATCTGGTACATTTACACAATGGATCCAAGTGCTCATTGTTGGCTCATGTTAATGAATGTGCATTGTCCCTTCTCAAATAAAATGAACATGAACTTTTGCTTGTATTTTACTCGAGTCGACGGCAACTCTACATGTGTCCATAAGTGCAACAAAATCCATGTAGAAGAGAGAGGGTACGGGTGATTCATCAAACAACTGAACAAGCAGACCGTAAACTTGCCGGTATATTTTACACAGCCATACAGAGCTTGTTCTGGTTATAACAAATTGCTTTGAAGCTAGAAACAAACGCTAATTGCGGGTAACGGTTGTGCCTAATTAGTTTTGTGTCTGAAAATTTGTTACCCTTGATATCAGAAGCAGAGGGAGGATGAATAATGCCACAGGGTTGTTGGACAGTTTATTGTAAAAGGTCTGCTTTCTAAATAATTCCAATAGCTTCATTGAACCATTAATCAGTCCAACTGTATGCAAAGTTAGTCTAATTGAGTTTTTAGCCTATATGTGCTTGTCAAGAAGGAGAAAAGATCTGGCTTTAATAAGTGCACATTTTGAATGAATAGATTAATGTTATTACAAACAAGTTTGAAGTGAATGTACGCAATGTAAACATTGGTGTTGCATTAGAAAAATAAACATGTTAATCTGAAAATATATATTTTCCACTTAACATTTTTGCATTCATAAGATTCTCATAACTGCTTATCGAATAGGTGTCTCTTACAAAAACTCATAATTATCAGTTACCATTATCGAAATCCCTTAAGGGTGCATCTCTAGTCTGGGCCAAAGGGGTCAGTTAACCAACAGACAGACCGACATTGCTATCCACAGAGCCACGCATGACTAAAAACATTCAAATACATTTTGTTGTTGTGATAATAAGACATTCATCCAGCTGCTTAGGAAAGTTCCGTAATTGCAAAAATGTAACTAAACTGTTTTAAGTATATAAGATAAATAGTCTTTTGAGCGTTTGGCCTTTTGGAACAATGTCTGTGCTATTCCTGGTGTGA
>NW_024043024.1:0-15671 GCF_014851395.1 Micropterus salmoides | reverse complement strand
TTGGCTGACATTTGCCTCTCATCTTCAAGGATTTTCTTTGTGTCATCTATTTCCAAGCAGCACACACCATGGTTTTAGTAGCTAGAAATTTTCTCCTACATGTTTCTGATGCCTTGATAGCTTGTTTTATAGTGAAGAAAACATGGTGCAAGTTGAAAGAAAGGCTCAGTCAATCTTCTCTTCGCTAATGCTAGTTGAACATGGTGGTTAAAGATTCATAGATTAGTTGACAGAATATGTATCCACTATTCTTTGATTTTATTTTTTCCATTTGTCATTATTCAAACAACATTTGATTGCAGTGAATGGATTATCTTTGAGTTTTTAAAATAGGCAATTTGAAGATTTCACTTTAGGTTGTAGGAAATAGCGATGGTCATTTTTCACTTTTATTTAGTATTACTAAACTATTAAGTGATTGAATCACAGCTGTTCCCTTTCACCTAGTCTGTCAGCATGACTGAGTTGATTTCATAACATACTGCTGCCGATAGTAGAGTACTTCACTGTAAATACACATGTCATTTGTATTGTATAAATTAACAGGAAGTAATGTGTGTAAAGATGCTATTATTTATATTTTACACCAGCACATTGGCCTTGCATCACTTCAACATCAATCATTTTGTGTTCTACTGATGTGGTTAAGTTTCCTTTTACCAGAAACATGTAAATGAGATTTTACTTACTATCTTTGCACATAGCTCTTTTGTTTTCATATATTTATGTTTTGGTAAATTAGTCCTTTTAAAGGCCTGTTGTGGGTTTGAGACCTGTTGTGGGTGTAAAGCTGCACAAATCAATATTTTAAGACTTATTCACTTTATACTGCCTTTTATTAGACAGAATACTGCCTAAGACCTTGTCTTTTCTCTGCTTCATGTGGAATTCAGCCTTCGGCTTCCTGGCTAATGTTGTGAGCAACTCAAGGCAGAAAGACACTCTGTAGACATAAGGTTGTGAATCTAAAGACAAAACACTGAGTTTAAGGACACCTGCCAACGGCGAGAATATGTATGTAATGTGTATGTAATATGTACAAGTACCTTCATCTTCAACTTTATTCAGTATCTCCTAGCCTAGCAAGCTCAGAGGTCCATTTGGAAATATGACTGAATATTGCAATAACCTCTGAAAGACTCCTCTGAACTCCCTCTTTGTGAATTTAAAGTGCCACCACAATGAACAAGAGGTCAAATGACTTTGTGTAATTTAAAAGTGGTCACTCGTATTAACAAACACAGAGAATCTCAGAGAATTATCAGCTGACTCTGCAGTTCCCCTCAGATCTACGGAGCATTTACTGTTTTGTTAGCTCTTTTTTAGGTTTTATGACCCACAGCTTTATGGTTTTGACTCAGTCTTGCAGCTCTCATCAGCGCTATTTTCAGCCGCAGCGGGCAGCTGTTTTCAGTGAAAAAGCTTCCAACAACCCACTGTACGCTATCCATCTAACACCAAACAACAGCTTAAGTTACGACCATCTGGTGAATATAGTGGAGCCTTTATCGCATGACAGCCAGGTATTTACCTTAGTAGTTGGGACAGTTTATTTCTGAAGCATTTGTTGAAAGTCTTTTTACAGGATCAATAAGTTTGATTGAAAAAGCTGGCTCTGTGATTGGTGTTGCCCCTCACCCACTGGAGGTCATAATAGAAAAGAGACCAAGTGCCAAGCTAAAGAATGTCATGGATCTTGTAGACCCTCAACTCCACAGTGTCTTTAAGTCTTAGTTTCTTTAGTGGCCAACTGAAGATGCCCGAACGGCCGAGACAGTCTTTTATCCCAACAGAAATTTGATACTGGTTGTCTTTTCTGTGTATGTTATATGTTGTTGATGTGATCTGGAGGCAATTGAGTTTCCCCAGTGGGGATTAATAAAACTGTAAAATCTAATCTTACATTTCGACAACAACCAATAAATCAAATGCTCTGGGGCACTGGTTCCCAAACTTTTTCAGCATACCAGCGAGACCCAAAGGAGAAATTTTATATGTAGCTTTGGTAATATTGTTGCTATACATTCATGCCAATAAAGCTAATATGAATTTGAAATCTGGTGTCTCCCAGGGAGCCAAATTTACAAAAATACATAATGAATTGCTACATAAACTACAGATAAAGAACACAAACCATGAATATAAAATCTATATGAAATGTATTTATTTTATTATAAAAGTAAATAAAAACATCAGTGGTGTATTCTCCTTTCTGTGTCGCACCCCTTTCTCAACTCTCGTTTTCTTATCCCTCCCATCATCCCTCAGCACCAGCACCAACTTGTATTTTTTTAATGAAGCTGACATGAATTTAATGACAGGTATGTGGCTGGTTAATGTTTTCAACCAGCTGATCTATGCTGAGCATTAGTCTGTTTCTGTATTTGTTTTTCACATATGCTAGAGTCAAAAAGCCAGTTTCTCACAAGCATGTGGTTCAAAATTTAATCAGCACATCTTGAAGGATTCTTTGCAAATCAAAAATAATTCTTTTGATACTCTCCTTACTGAGCACTTCCCCAAATATTATCCATTGAGGTATATCCTCTCAATTCCGAATTGGTTTGGTAAAGCCAACATTAATAAACTGGTTCTTGTACTTTAGTTTGGACACCATAGGCTCGACAGTGACAGTTCGCAGACTGCGGGCATAAAAATTTTGTATGAATGTGGACAGCAGATCGGGTTAGGGAGAAGGGAGAGCGAAAAAGGGAGAGCTGAACCGACAAGTATAGTAAAAATGAAAGCTCATTCACATATTGACATATTGTAATATTGTTATGCATTTTACATTTTACATCTATTGGTGACCCAATCAAAATAGTTCTGCGGCCCATTTTGGGTCCCAACCCTAAGTTTGGGAAACATGGCTCTGGGGGAAAATGACAAAAATTCAGTAACCCGCAAGTACTGTAATTATTGATTGCAAAGTCTGATCAGATTTATTTGATGGGGTTTTAGCTAAATATCCAGGAGTTGACACTGACTGACATCTGTGCAAGACTTGCCTTGTGTTTTTAAAGGAGGTTACATTTTTAACTCTGTTTGAGTGTTTAAGCAGCTAACTGTTGTTATAGGATTTTTTTTTCCTTCTCACGCCATTAGAGAGTTAGAGTGTGTTGCAGCGGTGTGTCTCTCCCCCCTTCTCTTGTAGTGTAAATGCCGAAGGTTCTCCTGTGAGTTGTTTGACTCTCTGTGTTTTGCCCACATTGTCAGATTAGTCATGCTGTACAGCAAGAGGCTGCCGCTCTCTAGAGGATACTTAATTGTACGTGGGAGGCAATGCTTTCCAGAGTCGTTTTTCTGGCCAATTAAGGTAGCCGTGAAATCAGGAATTCACCACAAAAGCCCCCCCCTTTTCCTCTTGGCTGAAGTTATAATGCTTGTTATTGAGGAGTTTATATCACCATCATTTCTTGTATCCAAGGTGTTTAAGTGTTGAAGTATTCTGTTAATTAATTGACAGAGAATTAATGAACTTTAATTACTTTTAGAGAAATGTTGCTCTCTGTCTCTCTATCTGTCTCTACATAAAGAGTATAAAGTGTTGCTGGCTGTCACTTGAACCACGCTGGAAGGAGTTTTTCAAGCCAAACTTGTTCAAGCTTCTCCAATGTAGAAATAGCTGTTTGAATTTGTTTTCTATGGAAGCCCTAAGCGGCCATCCATTCAAACATTTTTTTACTCTGTTTTCCTGTGATAATGGGATAATTTTGTCATGATCTCAAGATAACAAAACAGTAGTTTAATACAGAGTTCAGCTAGTGACTTTATTTACAGTAATTTCAGATAGTTTCTAGTGTCACTGGTTAGTTTAGTTGGTAGACCACAGGACTTTCAATGAACGGTTATGTGTTCGATTCCTACCTGTTCTACTTTTTTATTTTTAATTGTTCTTTTCTTATGAAGAGGCCGGTTCACATGTTCACAATAAAGCATGTGCTGAAGTGTGTGTGTGTGGTGTGTGTGTGTGTGGTGTGTGTGTGTGTGTCCTGGCGGTTGGTACACATACATCAATCTCTCACATTTCCTGACGGCTACTGTCGTCCCAGAAGGAAGCTTCTTCTAAAGACGATGACAGGAAAGGAGTGGGGGGGTGGTGTCATGGTCTGGGGCTGCATGAGTGCTGGTGGCACTGGGGAGCTACAGTTCAGTACAGAGGCAATCATGAATGCAAACATGTACTGTGACATACTGAAGCAGAGCATGATCACCTCCGTTCGGAGACTGGGCCGCAGGGCAGAATTCCAACATAACGACCCAAACACACCTCCAAGACGACCACTGCCTCGCTAAAGAAGCTGAGGGTAAAGGTGATGGACTGGCCAAACGTGTCTCCAGACCTTAACCCTATTGAGCATCTGTGGGGCATCCTCAGATGGAGGTGGAGGAGAGCAACGTCTCTAACATCCACCAGCTCCGTGATGTCGTCATGGAGGTGTGGAAGAGGACTCCAGTGGCAACCTGTGAAGCTCTGATGAACTCCATGCTGAAAGAGGGTTAAGGCAGCGCTGGAAAATAATGGTGGCCACACAAAATATTGACACTTTGGGCCCAATTTGGACATTTTCAATTATGGGTGTACTCACTTTTGTTGCCAGCGGTTTAGACATTAATGGCTGTGTGATGTGTTATTTTGAGGGGACAGCAAATTTACACAGTTATACAAGCTGTACACTCGCTACTTTATATTGTAGCAAAGTGGATGGCCGCTTAGGGCTTCCGTAGTTTTCCATGATAGTAAGCTGAATATATTTAGGTTTTGGACTGTCAGTCAGATCAAACAAAGTATTCAAATATGTCAAGCTGCTATTGTGATGCACATTTTTCTTTCTGACATTTATTATTTATTAGTTGCAGCCCCAAAAAAGTTAAAATCAAAATCAATACAACGCACCCTTGTTCAGTTTAATACACTATGGCTTTCTCTGCTAGAGCCTTACTTTCTCTGGTATTTCCAGAAGCTTTGAATTTATCAAACCTTTGATAAATAGAAACTTTGTGACTGTGTTTTCTTGTGCTACTGTTACACACTAAATAAGCATTATCATATTGTCACATGTGGCCACAGTGGCTGCTGTTGAGGAAAAGTTACATAGGGTTGCTAAAACTAATATTGTAAAAGTTATTACCGCGCTGATTTTTAGATCGGCCAGCTGCGTCCAATTTGGTACAAAATGTGTTGGGTTGCTTTACAGCACAAAGAGTTTCTGGTTACAGTAGAAAATAATATAAGGCTGAATGGATAATTAAAAAAAACACTATCATTAGCTCCTCTTCCAGCTCAGGAGGGTGGAAAAACACGTCAACACCTTTCACACTAGCCGAATTCAGCTGCCCACATCTCTGATTTTTGCAGCTATTAAAATGTGTATTAAAAGTGTAAAAAAAAAAAGGCAATTCAGCTTGATTTTCAGTCTGCTTTGACAGATAGGGCACTTTCAAGTTCTCTCTTGACTGGCAAGAGTTACTGTTGCTTCACAACTCCAGTGCCAGGCGTAACAGATGGAGAGAGCAGTGAACAGTTGGCCAAGTTACTGAGGCTTTACATAATGTCATGTTAGAATATGAGGAGGCCAGAAAAACAGTCAGGGGAAGTTTTATGTGGTCGCAGAACACTTTTAGAGCTTGTGTGTTATGAGTATGTGGCTGAAAAATTTCTACCTTACAGGTTCAAAAAAACTAGGCAAAGTTTATCTGGTGATGAAGATGATGTGAAATAATTGAAAGCCCCAGAACAGCATTTGAAGAAGAATTTGAAGTGAGATTATTTTGTCAACACACGGCTCCAGACTGCTACTATTTTAAGAGTGCGAATTAAACTTTGACATGGTCTCATTTGTGAGAGTGCAAGGTGGTCAATAGCAGCTCTACAGCGCGACCATTTCACTCGCAAAATGTTACTCAAGTGTGAGCACCGGTGAGCACACATCATCTGACCGGCCCTGAGCACAGAGAGAAATCCCGGTGGGCGGGAACATAAAGTTAATAAGCTCGTCAATATCACTTTTCTTCGACCAACCTTGCTACAGCAAGGTTTCAAATGATTAAACTTATTGTTCTGCATGTATGAATGTTGTGATTGTTGAGGAGTTATCACTTAGAATTAACAAATTAAAGAGTAACTCAACCACCATGTAGACTAGAGCATTTTTCTAGCATTTAATGAATGAACCCACAAAAAAACAAATCAGTTGGTGCGACCAGCTGAGAAAGTTGGTAGCACCAGTGGAAAAAATAAACCCTGTGTGTATTGATATTTAGTTTTTAATTGTTTTCGGTGTATTATCTAATCACATGACTTTTTGTGTCCTTGTACATTCTGGTGCTTGGCCCTCTACAGTGGTGGAAGGTAATTAAGTACATTTACTTAATTTACATTACTTTACATATTCAGATTAAAAATAAATATACAAAATATAACCAATAAATCATGCCACCAATTATTATGTATTATATATATATAGACTTTATTGATCCTCTGGGGAAAACTCACAAGCTACCCAGCAGTATATAAAGTAATTAAAATTGGCCCCAACTTTACCAGTTACAACATTAAAGTGATTTATGCTACACATGACTGGATCAATAATTATAATCCAATATAATATACATTATTCTGAAACGGGTGGTGTATTTTGGTATATTCAGATGCTAATACTTTTACTCAAGTAAAATTTGAATGCATGATTTTTACTTACTATAGTTTTGCTATTTTTACTCAAGTAAAGTACTTTTTCACTGGCCCTATAGTATATAATATACTATGTGGTCCATAGATCCCACTTTTTTATGCTTACAATCTACCTACAGGAAAATGTTCTAGTGTAAAACCTGTCACTGTTGTTTATATAATCTCCATTTATATAACCTAAGTTTGTTTATATTTCAATTTGACAATTTCTTCTGTTTAATGTATCCAAATATATTTGCTGCTACAGTGACTCTGTTTTCCAATGAAGGGCATTAGAGTTTCACCCTATCTCTCGTGTATAAATTCATTTACACAAAGCTTAACTTACTGCGAAATTGGAGCACAAGCTCCATAAAGACTTCTACCTTTTCGGTGGATTTGCTTTACCAGTCTGTTTAAAGATATATAATTGAGTCGTTTGGACATACAGTGGCTGACACATTATTTGCAAAAGCGCTATTGAAAGCTCTACTGTGCTCGGTGTGATTAGAAAAATGGAGCCTGACAGGGAAATTATGTAAACAGACTGTTTGATTTGAAATGAAGGTCATGTTGATTTCTGTTGTTTTGTGGGCTCCTGGGTCGCTATTATGTGGCCCCACTGCTTGTCCAAACATCCCGAGTGCTTTTAACATTCATGTGTTTTGATTGACTCTGATTACACCTTCTATTACATTCAGTGCTAAGAATTTGCCATGTCAGGAGGCGAGGACGCAGTAGACCTTTTTCATGACTGTGCCGTCCAGCCTGAGATTGCTTTCTACAAATGAAACCATGGTGCTTTTGATACCTGCAACATTTCAGTACAAGCACATTTAGAAATGTGCTTTTGGGCAGAGACATTTTCAGCACCTTGAACCAGAGAGGATTTGTGGTGAATTGCGGATGTATTGATTGAATTAAAACACATCCAGTTGCTGTTAAGCCTTAAGCAATGAATTGCTGTCGACTCTTTTGTAACCTGAAGGTGATTTTATTTTATCTTGTCTCTGTCCTTGCATTGTTGGGGGTTGATTTGTGCTGTTGCTATGGGTAATGCACACATGGTGCAATTCCCTTGTTCTGTGTGTGTGTGTGTGTGTGTGTGTGTGTGTGTCCATGTTCTGTATGACTTGGGGGAATTGCTTGGACAGCATCCTAACGTAGTCATCTATATGTACACATTAACACAAGGACCTTCCTCCACCCCTGAAGCCGTAGTTTACCAAGACCGCTAATGGGCACCTATCAAGTCTCAATCTTAATGAGACAAAAGGAAATCACATTAGAGCTTCAGTGATTCACCTAACTAGATTGACAAACACAAGGATGTTTTCCTAACCAAGATGAATAGTCCCAATCATGCCATTAATTTATATGTTCCGGTGTCGTTATGGATACTTGATTAGCCATCTAGACTGGAGGAGACTGGCGTCAAAGCGGAGGAATGAGGCTGGTTATGTACTGTCTGGTTAGTAAAAATAGGAAACAAAGCATTACAGGTGCTTGGTTCTTTTCCCTGTAATTGCTGATTATGATTAAGCCAGTGGAGGACGGTGTGAGTCCAAATAAAGCAGCAGGAGGATCATAGACACTTCACTGAGATTATCCCACAGAACAGTCTACCCACTTTCATCCTTAAACACCTGTGCCACTATGTCAACATGTGAGGTTTGTTTTAGTGCTGCAATTATTTCCGTTAAACTGCAGATTAACTTCTTAATCGGTCATCGATTTTAAGTTGATAAAATATTAGGAAACAGTAAAAGATGCCCACAACAGTTTCCCAGATCCAATAGATCATGCCTTCAGATTGGCTTGTTTTGACTGTCCAACAATCTAAATTTTCAATTTACAATCGTAAATCAATGGAGAAAAGCAGCAAATTTTAGAATATGTTTTGCATTTTTGCTTGAAAAATTACTTAAAACAGTGAATCAAGTATCAGTACAGCTACAAACAATTAATTCCATTATTGATTTATTTTCTTGATTAAACAACAAATTTATGGTCTGTATAATTTCTGAAAATAGCCAGTAGTTGGTGGTAGTTAGTTTATGTCTTCAACTTGCTTGATATGTCTTATTTACCTTCCAAATTCAGTTATATCAAGTTTACACAAGCAGCTGCTAAAATTATTCAATCAATCAAATTGAAACTATTAATAACTATTGAAATTATTTTATAATGGATTAATAATTTAAATCATTTTTCATGGAAAGATGCTGGACATTCGCTTTGACGGTTCGCCGCCACTGCCTAGGATAGTAATGGACATTTTTCAGTTTTTTGACGATTTATATACCAATTGATTTTAATTTAGAGAATAATCCATAAATTATTCTATAATGAGTATTGTTTTTGCAACAGTCGTGGAAAAGCAGCAAATCTTAACATTCAACAAGCTAGAAGAAGTAAATTTTTGGCACTTTTTCTTAAATAATTCATTATTGAAATACTAATCTGAAACTTGTTCAAACTCAGTTTTTTTTTTCTTCCAAGAATACAGTGGTGCAAGTGTCAGTCATGTGACTTGTCATCCCCATGGTTTTTAATGATACCTTAAATCAAATCATCTTACTTCTTGTACCTCCCACTTTTTCCTGAGTTAAAAAAAAAACAAACAAAAATACACAGAACAGCCCCACACACTCATTCCCAAACCTACTAAAGTATATTTAAGATTCAGGATCAATTTAATATCCTTTTTATGGGTGTTAAAAGCTTCTCTTTTGCAACCACATTGAACAAAATGTACTGTACAGCTTTGAGCCTGAACCATAAAAGCTCTGCTGACAACTGATGAACCCCAGCGCCTGTTCCATGATTCATTAATATAGTAACTCAGGCTACATTTAGTATTAAGTGATAATGTGAAAACGTTAGAATTTATAATATGATGTTACTGAACAGTAAGCAGGGTCAGTTGACAGCTGCTTCTGGGAGCTGTTTAATTTCCTGCCATAATAGCCACATCAAACAGAATCCATACTCACCCTTTATGGATCTGACAAAACACGATCCTCCAGCGTTAAATGGGCGTTTGGCCAGCTCTTTGATATCTGTTTTTCCTTTACTCCTTCTTCAGTCTGGCAGAGTTGTCTCAGTTTCTTCTCCCTGTGTCTTTCTCAGCTCTGCACGTCTTCTCTCTGTTTCCCTCTCACAGCGTTTGCCTCACACCTTCCCTCGCTGACTCGCTCTTACCCTCCCCTGTTCCCTCTCGCTGACTTTTTTTCCTCTGTGCTCGTCTCTCCAACGAGGTGAAAAACACTCTTGTCAAATACAGGTAGGTCATCACACCGTCTCTCATCCTCGTCAGTTGCTAAGTACGAGGCGCTTTGATGCAAACAAGTTTTTTAGCATCGTCGTTTGTTACTCTGTAGCTCCTAAACAGTCCAGTGTCTGTCTGAGACAAGATGGTAAGTGCAACAGCTGTTCAGTGTCACTGTCCATGCAACAGAGCAGCTTTGGTGCCTCGTTGGTGGTGTTCAGACCTTTTTCACAGAAGGGTGAATTACTGGAAATGGCTCCTGGTCCTCAGCAGTGATAATCAAGAGGTCGTCAAAGCTTTTCCATTTTTTCTCTGAATATGAACTCGTGAGCTAAACATCTTCTGAGAAATCGATGAGTGGCAAAAGTCGTTAGTCACCCTTGCTACAAAGTTAGAGCAACTCCCCTGGAGAGGAAAGCAGAGTAAAGCCTCTTCAGTCCTCAAGGCTGCACTGAGTGAAATGACTTTTCGTCTCCTACCAGGCGTCTGCTTGCTGCACCTGACAAAGCTGCTTGGATGCACGCTGCACCAACGTTCTCAACCAACACACGGATTCAACCGTGAGCCACTATTAGGAGAAATTCCCACATGGCCGGAAGCCTCATCCTGTATCAGAGCATTGAGCAACATGTAAGAGGAGGGTGGAAGAGGTGAGGAGGTGGTGTAGGATGAAGCAGAGGAGGGGGGAGGAGCTGGAGGAGGAGCCGATGTGGGTGTCAGCAGCAGGTCAGAAATGGCCTTTGCATCAGCAGTGCTTACAGCTGTATGTCTTCATCAGAGAGGAAATGCATTCGTACAACTGCTGGCTCCTCAAACAGCGTCACATGTCCAACTTCATGGTGACTTAATCCACTGATGTGTTTGACCATGCGCCCTCTTTTAAAGGTGGGGTGAGTGACTGTGGAAGCCGTCAGTGGCGACTGGTGATTAGAGTTTTTAAACTGCTCAGGTTCAGTTTGCCAGGCTCTAATGGCCTCATAGTAAGTGCTTTTCATTGTGTGCTTTGTTTCTTTTGGAATGACCTTCCATTTCTCTACTGTAATTTCTAATCTTATCTACAAAAAGCTAGTATCAGCCAATATATCAACCCGGCTTATTTATCGGTGTAGCTGTAATCTGTAGTTAGGAAACAGTTTTTTGTCAATTACTACCACTTAGGGCTGGGCAATATGACCTAAAATCAATATCATAATTAACTGTCACATTTAAGTTATTAAGGGTAACGTGTTATTTATCAGGAAATTCAAGCTAAAATGTTATCTCACATCTCTTGCAATTAACTATATTTATTATAAATATTATAAAGACCTATAAAAACTAGGGGTGTGAATCACCAGAGGCCCCACGATACGATATTATGACGATATTTATGTTGTGATTCCATTTTATTGCAATTTTAAATATGTTGAGATATATATTTCAATTTATTACCTTTTTCCAACTTCCAGTTAGGTCCCTAAAGTCAAACTTTGTCAACATCTGTTTATCTAAAAAGAGACATTTCTCTGTTTGTTCATATTACTTTTTCAGTCCTCTATATGGTCCTGTTAAGTTTTCTAGTGGACTAAAAAAAGCAATAGATTTTATTATTCTAGTACCAAAAAGTTAAAACTCCCATCTGGTATTTATATAATAAAATATCGATACTTGGCATCTGTGTATCGATATAGTATTGCCATGGCAAATATCACGATACTATGCTGTATCGATTTCCCCCCCCCCCCCACCCCTAATAAAAATCTCTATAACACTCCTGTTATTTTGGTCCATCAGCATTATGTACCAAGTCTTTATCATCTGTACTGGCCACAAGCTACATTTCTCCCACATTTTAATAATTTTATCTGTATGAAGGAATTAAAGGGATCGTAAGTGATCCAGTGTACTTTTTGTTAAATTCAGCGAATATTTCCTCACGGTTTGCTAGCTTTTTGTTTTTGGGTATATAAAAATAATCTGGTTTTCCTACACAGCCCCGGCTCTGTAAATGGAAAACAAAGAAAGTGGTGTGGACCTTGCCACACAACATTGTTCCAGCCAATTGGCAACAGGTGGCATCAGTGCTCGTGCACAGTGGGATCACAGATCAGTGGGAGAGAGAGTTCTGTACACCGGCACATTCAAACATGCTGAACTCCAGGAACTGAAAGGAGTATAGGAAAGGAGAGTGTATTGTTTTGAAGTAGAGTTTAAATATCAACAATCACTCAATCAAACAATGAGGCCTCGTACAGATGAGCAGCAATGATGAAGATGTTGGTGTCAGTCTTCTACATTTTTGCTTAAATCCATAGATATAGACCATATATAATATAAAAAAAAATTGCTAAGTCATGAGGATTTGAGTATGCAGTATCTGTTGTTCGCAGCATGGAGGAACTCTAAATTGAATATACAGAAATTATATCTTTAATAACATAATTAAAACTAAACCCATACTTTTTCACATTGTTACAGTCTGTACAGTAGTGAGAGGTTTGCAGCAAAGATGGCAGAGTTGTTGCGGAAACTTGTGTGGAAGCCTGGCATTTATTTAAAGCAGCCACTGTACAACATGGAAAGTTGCTTAAGCTAGCAAAGTGTGACGTCACTGGGTTTATGCCATTTAATCTAGTGAAATGAAAATGCAAACAGGGCGTGAAATGTGTTGCTACCAATGCATTAGTTTCTGTTATTTTAAAACACCTGATTGGGATGGTCAAATATGGAGGGAATCTTTAGCGGCAAATGTGCTTGTTTATGTTTGTATCCTACTGATTTACTATATTAATTAAATAACATGTAATAACACAGTCTTGATATATATTTTTTTCAAAAATCAAACAAATAATTTAATCTGCTTGAACACCATGGTAGAAATGTGAGTTCCTGGAATTGAATGTGTTCTGCTACTAATAATAATAATAATGTGGGCACTCGCCATGCATGCATAAAATCTTTTCACTACAACAGAGGAATTGGTTTTGAAAGTAGTCACTGTATTATACAGTTATTATAATGGAGGATTTGATGACCAGCAGACAGGAGGACCTATTGAAGTGCCACAATTTTCTAGCTCCTACATCTTGCCTGAGCGTCCAGAAAGGACACAGTTGTTTCATCCTCGCTTTGTGTGATTGAACTGGTTGAGTAGACCGGGTGCTGTGCATTTCTTTGAAACAGCTTTTCTTTCATGTGACCATATCGCATGTCCCACAAAGCCGGAAGCTAGCTATTGATTATCAGAAGAATGCGATACAAGGGAAATGAGGCATGTCTAATGTATTCCTCCAGTGAGTTCATGTAATGAGTCATGCAGTTTTATAGTGATTGCTTAATTTCCATAGATTGGACACATCTCTCCAGAGTTGACCTCTGTGACACCACCACTGTGTCACTGTGCTGTTAACTCCCGCTATTATTATGAATAAGGGATATCGTAGGCTTTAGTGATTGATGGGAGAACAATACAGTAGCCATCAATTATGAGCCTGTGTATTATCATGCATATCAGCATGAGGAAAAAATACTCGTTTCTTACAACCCTTACTACCCCAATGTAGATATTTTGTATAAAGGATCAAAAGCCTTTGATGGACAGATTTGCTTTCTTGAACTGGCCCATATCTTGTTCCTCCAAAATCCTTTGAATATGGTAAGCAGTAATCTATTGATCTCGTCATGTTTTTTTGTCCAGTTTGTCATTTAACACCTCGGATGATTACTGTTTACTTTGGAATTTATTCAATGACTCGTTCTGTGGCTGCCCAATGTCTGCATGTAAATAAACTTGTCAGTAGCCTATGAAATGCAGTGATACATCTAATGCTTCCATGAATTAAAATGTAATGGTTTCTCACATAAGTGTTGAATAGATTATAAACTAGATGTCTTCTCACAAGACTGTGTATTTATTTTTCAATTGAAACATCATTTGCATTTTAATGATTGTTATAGTTGTGTTTTTCAAAAGAGAGAAAGGTAGGGAGAAAGAGAAGGAGAAAGAAAGTAGCTTTTTATTCTTTTTGCATGGACTTTTGTATTCTAGTTATGGGGGTATCACGTTGCTCAGCCTCCCAAGGAAAGCTTATGCTGTGGAGCTGGAAAGAGCGCTGTGACCGACTGTTGAACCTCAGATTCAGGAGGAGTAACGTGGCTTCGACCTGGTTGTGGAACAGTCAGTGACAAGCACTGTATTACATGGGATTTGCCCATTCCAAACTGAGATACGGGTGGAAAATTCCCTGGAACCTAATCTATCAGTGAAATCTAGATTACTCTTGTTATTTGTACGCAGCCTTTAAAGCTGTCAAAATATTGGTATTGAAGTTGGCTATGGATTTTTGTCCACAGGTGATTTACAATTATGTCAGAGCTACATTGTCAAATAACCTTTAATTCCCCAAAGCTGAGCCAGTTATTTAAAAAGAGTGCGGTATTGAAAGAAACATCAAATTAGTCATTTAATGGTGTGATTCCCTACCTCAATTAAAGATAATTGCTTTTTGTGCTTCACACCTCCCACACTGTTTTGCCTGTCTTGTGGTATATGGCACATACAGCTTTCCACCAGATGCACAGCTTCCAAAAGCCTTTGGTTGTCATCCTCCTTCTGCCTGAACATTTCTGCATTGAATATCAACTCAGGCTGCTCATTAGCTGTGACCAACCAAACGTTAACATTTGTCATCAGTCAGGATGACCCTTCAAGTAGCATTTTGATCTACCACTGATGTAATATTCCCTCCAGTGTAGATGATACAACTTACCAAATTTTATATAAGAGATCAACAGCATTTGATGGACACATTGGCTTTCTTGAACTGGCCCCATCTCTCTTTCCTCCAAAGTCCCTAAGAGCTGGCCTTTGAGTTAGACTCAGTCTGTAATTAGGGGAACCAAGATGAACGAATCATTAAAAGCTCCAACTGAAGCACAAGCAGAGCTGATTGTGGGGCATTTGTACCTCACAGCATTTCAGCAAGATAGTCTTGAGATCTGAAAAAGATCGCTAATGGGAAGCGGTAGCCACTTCTATTCTATTGATCTTCTCATGTTTTTTTTGACATTGACATTATCTAGACCTTTGACTCTTTTTAGACTGTGCAGTGTCTGCATGCGTGTAGATAAACTCATCAAGAGCCAATGAATCAAATCAAAATGAAATGGTTTCTCACATCAGCGTTGAATAGATTTTAAACCGTCATTGTTGTTATGGTATTCAAGTGGCATCTCTTAGATGATTAGTGATATGTTGATATCATACAGGTGCAGTATACAAGAGATATCTCAGGTTCTTGCTAATGTGAGGCTGTTTTTGTCAAATATTTCTCTCTGTGGACCTTCCTTTTGAGTCATGCTCCAGAGAGTCCAGTTAGACAAACAGAACCATGAGTTTGAAGGCATACTCATGTTGCTTAGTAATATGCCACTTGCATTGATTACTTGATTGGGTTGTCCAATGCAGCTCCTTGCTGGATGGCTGAGTTGCGGTCCTGCAAAACTTGAGCCAGGCGCATGTTTTTTTGTGGGTGACCCTGTGTTTTAGTTTTTTCCTGAGCCTTTGCACCCCTGCTACTAACGGAGAGGTTTCATTCAACTAAACGAGGGTCCTCTAAAAACATTTAACAGAAATGAGTCTATTAATCGACATCAGAAACGATATTGATGAACAGTTACGCAATTTGTTGGGAAAAAATACCAAACTTTTAGGTTGGAAAATGATATGATGGTGATTTGTTTTGTTTT
>NW_024043023.1:0-29636 GCF_014851395.1 Micropterus salmoides | reverse complement strand
AATAAAGGACCAGTCCGGATCAGTATTCCTTACGTTTCTGCATGTTGTAGTGGTTTAGATTTCCCCCCCACACTTTTATTTCCAGCAAGTTCAACTACTGTAACGTTCGTTGAACAGGTCACCAAAAAAGCTCATTCAGAATGCAGCTGCTACAGTCAACTCAGAGATGTGTCATAGAATTACTGCTGAGCATGACACTGAGTATCCAGGTTTATCTGCGTTGCCCATCAGGCCCATCTTTTTATTAACTTTTACATATCATGCAGGAATCTTCAACCATCTCTAATATAATGCAGCTTCCTATCTAACTCATTTGTGGAATGTATTTATTTGCACAGCATACCTTTTATGAGACCTTAATTATTTTAAATGCTCAGTGCAGTGATTATTGTTAACCTTCTCCAGTTACGAATTCGAAATCTAAGATTTTGAGACAAAAACACTATAAGCATGAATAGAGAACATCCTTCTGCATAGGATTCAGTGGAGAATTTTAACCACATGATGAGGGCTGTGCCTTTAATATGAGCACACACTTAAACAAGGGCTTTTCATTATGACTGAGGACAGAGGCAGATTACAGTTTGAGACGAGGGAAGGAAGACTTCGCACACACAGAGAAATATTCAAATTTTGAGCAAGACAGGCGAGAACTCGATGACCCTATCACGAGTCATAATTATTTAGAGAAAGACTAATAATATTCTGCAAAAACATTCTGATCTATTACTGTCTCTAAGGTTTTACCTCTGCTTCTCGCTTATCTTAAAAAATATCTCTTGATGTGTAGGATGCAGAGGTGTTAATGCATAGGCTTGAGCAGAGGTGTGGTGTAGGTTTTTTTCAGCTGTTATATCGCCTGTGCCAGATGCAGCAGCAGTGCTATTGACGTCATTAGACGGAACATAAAAGCAACGACAACCAGTAACATTAACATCAGTAAGCGGAGATATCAGGGCAGGTGGCAATACAACAGAGTAATCATGTGGTTTTAGCTGTGCACCCATGTGGAATAGGCCTACACATGGGAGAGAAGCTGCTCTAACTCTAGCACTGTGTCCATCAGTCTTAGTATTCATCACTGTCAGTCTCTCACTCTTCCACTCAACAGTCAGTCACACAGCACAAACACAAGCATACAGAGATAAAATGTGCAATGTGTACATACACATATATAAAAAGTAAATAAATGCACAGTGGAACTTAACCTTGGAGTAATAGATCTTGCCCATCAAATGTATGTGCTAGACAGGTTGGTCTCACAAATGTGAAATGAGTGTGATTTCTTAACATACAAATGATGTATTTGAACGGAAAGTAAAAGAAATACATTTCCCACCATGAAAGGATTATGTAGAGGAAGGTTGTTTTTTTTTATATACTGTATATCTGAAAGAAACCTGGGTGTATAGAAAAAGCAGAGATTGTCCCAAGAGAAAATAGCATTGGTTGTTTTAAGTAAATGGATAAAAACTGCTGTATGTTTGCATTTAACTGAGAAACAACCTATAATATGAATTATGACACATCTGTCAGAAGCAAAGTCAAAAGTAGTGTGACATTCAGAGCCACTAAACTCGGTTGGGGTCAGCTGATCAATTTCCCATTTCCTATCAACAGGCAACAATGTGGTTAACCAAGTAGTCCAACATTTACCATAGCGGTGACAGATGAAGGAAAACATTTCTAACCTTTCTGCCGTAGGGGCGTCAGATCAGAAAACACAAATATGCGTGTGAAGATGAGAAATAAACATTTTTGACATTTAGTTTAGGAGACTTGTTGGAGCAACAAAAAATACAATCAAATACATATGCTAGCGTATAAAGTTTTCACACTTAACTGATCTCATGACTTTATTAAAGATTCAGTTCACTCACTTACTTTTTGTGGTTTCTAGCCATGTAGATGTTTTACTTTTTTAGATATCTGTCTCTGGGTTGTCCCAGAGCTTTCCAGTTTAAACAGGAACTTTTTCTTCTGTAGAATGAAGTTTGAAAACTGCTGACATTTAGGTCTGTGGATTATCTAGAACAACGGACACTCTTACTGGTAAAACATGTCCCTAGTTAAATTTCTGTTTACCTCTATTGTATTGGAGTGATGGTAGAAATCTCAGAGACAAATAACATGAGCAAATAAAACCAAAACTATCTGCATGACTTAATACCACTGGAGGAGGAGAGTGAAAAGACATTTGACATGTACACTACTATTATAGTTCAATCGCACGTGCTCTTCGGACTAACCTATAATGTTTGGCAGTACATTATAAACATATACACATCGTCACATAATTCTGTCATGGTGGAGGGATGTCTACATTTTCTGTTAGAATACGTAATCTGCCTTTTAGACTTCTCATTTTATTAACTTTTGTGAGACTGTTATGTGGTACACTCTACAGCAAAAAACATGCAACTGTAGCCCAGCATGCATTTGTGTATACAGGAGAAAAGAAGGGATAAAGTGAGGGGAAAATGTATACACTTACCCAAACACTTACTTATTGTGATATTAAATACATATAGGTGCATATTCTGAGCCAACTTAGATGACAGTTGCTGCTTTTTATTCTCTTGTGTGATCATATCGCCAGTAACATTGGAAAACTCATTAAGGTTAACAGTAAAACTGTCGGGTCGCAGCTGCAAGAGAGCCGATGTTTTCCCAAAAGTTTTAGGGTTAACATGTACTTTTTCTTTTTCTTTTTTTCCCTCAGCATGCCACTCAAACCATTCACCATTCAAACGGCAGCCACAAGCACGAGCCACTAGATTAAGTGAGCGAGCCCTCAAAACATTTGGCCTTGTTTTATCAACGGAGAGAATTTGCCTGAGCAAAGACACTAAAAGAAAAGACAATCGGTACAAATAATGTGTTGTGTCGTTTCACCAGCCAAAGCATTCTTGATGTCGGCTATATCACCAAACTAATCTGTAGGGTAGATGAACACAAAAGCAAATAACCTTATACAGCTTGTATCCATTTCTTACAGTTATGGTTAGGGCTCAGTGTACCATTAGAGAAGTTTCTGATTATTTATAGAATTGATCTAAAAAACAATTATAATATGAGTTCCTTCATTTTTATTATGGCTTCCTACTACACATCAGTACAATGATCTACCCATACTTCCCTAACCCTGTACAGAACTCAACATAGCCCTTATGAACTGTACAGTGTCATCACTTTCCATCACCAGCACCATTCGTGCAACTCAGAGTGAGTCCTAGAACCTTGTATGTCTTCAGAAATGTTCACAACAAGCATGTTTGGAGCGGTGTAATTAAACTCTGCAGCACTCCCTCCTTGGATTTACTTGCTTTGAACAAGTGCAATGCCATTTGAACTTGTCTGAGTAAGGGACCTGAAATTGCAGGTCATAGCCCCACTTATAAGATAACTCTGGTGCAGAAGTAAGAGAGTAATCCAAAGCAACTACAGAAAATAACACGGGGGAAAAAGACAGATGTTGACAATGTGATATCCAACAGCTCTTTATGCTTTGGAAGACAGCATAACAAAGTAGTCTGGACAGATTTCTTTTTGGAGTCTCAGCTGCAGCAGAGAAGGTTAGTCTTGACAAAGAGTCCAGATCATCAGATCATCATCCTAAACGAAGGTTACAAGGAGAAGCACTAGATTCGGCTGTGCTTTTCCAACAAAATGTCTAATCTGGTATGATGACAGCTCAAAACTCTACTTACTTGCTGTTTATAACGCCATATGACTTTTTTTTTTGCTGTTGGGAAGACTGTGAACCAAAACAAGCAGAGAAAAGTGAACTCGGGAGTTATAGCTGCATTTGGAGCAAGGTGAAGGAAACAAGAGAAAAGAAAAGACAGCATGAACTCTGAGACACAGGACAGTGAGAGAAAGCTGCGAGAGGAGCAGCAGTGTTCACATCAAGCACGACACAGCCCACACTTAAACTTACACACACATATCCATATGAGTGCACAACCTCTCTGCCACTCTCTCAGACACAAACACAACCCTCAAATGGCTGATAGGCCTACAACTTCTCTGTGTAAGGTCTGTGTTCCTGTATATGTGGGTATCGCCTGTAGTTTTATTTACTGATACTGATGTAAGTAGAAGCAGGCCAGGAGTAACCTAGCAGCCATGCCAAGCGCCAATGTGAAGATTTTCTATAAGCAGAAATCCATTCTTTCTGAATGTCTAACAGCGGAAGAAGGCAGACATTTATGTGATTCTTTATGGTTAAACTGCATTCGACACATTCCACAGCAATGACATCGAGTCTGAGCTTTGATATATGACCATTGATTAGCGTTAGCACTGTCACTGAGTGGTAAGCTTTCACTATGAGTGAGTTAGTGAGCTCAGGACACACATCCTGCAATTACAGAGATGAGCCTGGTGTTAGTCAGATGAACGAGGCTGAGCCACGGCAGCTACGCATGTGTCTGACTGTGTGAAGTTGTGATCGCTGCAAGTGACATGTTACCTGGCTATGACAAACAGCACACAACTGACACCCAAGTAAGCCAGCAGAATATACATCCAGATATCGGGCGAGAGGGGGTTGAGGAAGGAGAAGACCCCAGGGTTGGTCCCGTTTGGCTTGCGGTAAAGTATACTTATACCCAGCGTCATGAAGGGCTTGGAGAAGTCAATAACCTTCTCACGCACGTACGTGATGGCGAGGGGAGCCACTGCCAGATCAGCTCTCTGTCAACAGCAAACATAAAAGAGAAGACAGACAGGCCATAAGTCACAGTCACAGGAAGCATTTAGAGGCAATCAAATTAAGAAAACAGGGTCTTTACACTACAAAGTCTGTCCCAAGGCACTTAGCAAGAAATTTAAAGCCCTCTTTCACTTTCCACCCGTCAACTATCCTCCCGCTACTAAACTCAACTTTCTCTCTCTCTCTCGAGCCTAAATCAAAGCATTCATTTATTTTCTTTACCTACTTTCTCGTTTTGTTAGAATGGCTGGTAGCTGTAGCATAGTCCTATCCTTAATGTGAGGTACTGAAATTATATAACATTCCCTGACTGCATACGCACATCCTAGCTGCTGTACCATGACTAAAACCACGCAACAATACGCAACATGGTTGGTGTGTTTTCCCTTTAGTCCTCAATGGTATAATTGCTCAGCAAGCTCTTAGTGATATACTGGCAACTTCACCAAAAACCCTAAAAAATAAAACTGACATTTTAGTAAGGGCTTTTATCCCAGAAAGGACAAACACTGACGTTAAGGACTGTCCTGCTTATTGTCTTTTAATATCTCTAACAGCAACTGGAAACGGTTTTAAACAGAGTTTGAAATATCTTTTTGGGGTAAGACTAAATGGGATCCATAGTTGCAAACTGTTGGTTAGAACACTCTCTTACAGCTTCCAGGTCTGTGTTTCGGTTGTTTTCAAGCAGACTGAAAATAACTAATGCATCTGTGGCATTTAAAGGCCTGAAGATACTTCTGACATTGACACTGTGAGCAGTTAATGAGGGTTGAAGATGTATTGAAGCAATCAACGTGTTGTCTTTGGTGTCAGTGTAATATCGTTGCAATTCTGGGGACCTATAATCCTTTTCCACTGCAAGACATTAACAACCCACAACCAATAACACGAGACTTAAAAAAACTTGTGAGGCTTTGTGACTAAATTCTTCATTGCATTTCCACTGTATTTCACAAACAGGGCATTTTGGATATACACCAGAAAAAGGCAAAAGCTGGACCAACTACATCATTTGTATGCATTGTTAGGCATTAAGGTAAGTAGTTACGTGTCAGACAACAATGTAAGAATTGGTGCTATTATTGCTATTATTGTTTTTACACATTTACATAAACATGAGACACAATTGTATGCGCCAAGAACTCTGCTGGAGGTCTGCCAGTCTGCAGCTTAAAATAAAATCCAGTGCCTTACACCACTTTTGTTTTTATTTCAATTTTTCAGTTTAATTTCTACCCACTGATGCAATACCAACGTTTTGTTCCGATTAAGTGAGTTATTTATAATGTGGCATATTATTTGGCCAACACAGGAGTCGTGCTTATATATGAGTTGTGTGCTTTAGAGATATAGAAAAGGCAAGTAGAGGACCTGCTCAGGAAAGTCATCTTTCCATATCTGGGGTGAAAACCATGTGCTGCTGACAGTTAATAAATCTCAGACTGCATTGTGACTATAAATGCTAAACATCCACAGCAAGGTCAAGTGGTTCATTTATCACAGATATATCCTTTTTGTCTTATGAAGGTTGCCATATATCACTCGAGGATTGACTGAGCTCACGGCTCACAGCTGTGATACATGAAAGTTCTTGCTGATATAAGGCATCTCTGAATATATCCAAACTACCAACCCTACACAGTGTAAATACATCAGGATGTGTTTACTCCACTTGAACGTTAGACGGACCAAAGATCATTTTGCTAAATTCGTTTGACAGGATGTTTCCAACTTGTTTAGCTCACTTCAGCATTTCTTCTTCAACTGAACTTCTTCTCTGTGAGTTCACACTCCCCAGTCTTCTGAGGGCCTGTCTGCTGCAGTCACAATCTGTCTAAGTCAAGCTGAACCCTACACAGTAAGTGGGGCAAACCCACGCTGAACATCATCTCGCAGGGGATAAGGCCTTTCACCCGTGAAAAGACCAGACTATCTGTCACAACAGTCACTCACTGCACTGATCAAGAGCAGAGGCCGAAGACAAGTGTGGAGGAATTATGGGAGACTTGACCCCTCGTGGGTGCTGCTTCTAATGAGGTCAGATATTGACTATTGGCCGTGTAGCGCCTGATATTTTTCTGCCCATGCAGTTTATCCTAACTGGGACTTTGTTGGGTGTAATGATTTACACTGTGAGCAGATTGTATTTGCTTGTGTGTGTGTGTGTGTGTTTTAATAAGCTCTGTAGGGAAAACAAGTCACAACAGAATCTATGCTCTCCTCGCATCACTGTGCTCTCAAATAATGGTAGTTCTTTCTTTTTCTTTCCCTCTTAGTGTGACTCAGTGTAATACTTCTCCTAGATTTTCTCGGTCATTTCCAACCAAACATTTATGTAGTAATTGATGTTGATATGACAGTTTACACTAATATTGAAACAAGTCTTGCAACGAGCACTAATGTTAAATGAAAAAAATGGAAGCACATGTAACATATTTTACAACAGAATATACTAGTTAAAGGACGAAAATTAAGAAAAACGCCCATTATAACATCCCAAGGTGAAGTCTGCTCGCAATGTACAGTATAATATTTTTTGGGCTTCTTCTGTTATGTATACTGTGCATCTATTTTGGTAGTTTTTGCTGTGACACTTCCTGCATTCCCTGCACATCAATCAAGCTTATCCTATCTTTTATTTGAATTGCTTGTTTTGTCCGACCAGCAGTCCAAAACCCAAAGCTGTGTTTGGCAATTTGCTTAATAAATTACTAACCCTAACCCTATTATTAAGTTATTAATCCCATTAATTTGTTTGTCACTCAACTAATAGATTAATTAAGAATAATCTTATTTTGTGGACAGAAGAAGGGCATTTGTTCATCAGTTGTAGCAGGAAAGTTTGGATGGATTTAGACCGTCATGTAACCGTTTCTTTGAAGTTATTAGTTTTAGTATTTGACCAATAAATGCTGTAATAGATACAAAACATAATTTTTTAAACCCTAAACAGTTGCTTTCATTGTCAGTTTATCATTTTTACTTGCTGTCACTTGAGATCTGGAAAGACTACAATATTACACAAAAAAGTCAGATGGGCCAAGAAGCACAACAGCTCGGAGGATCAGACAGATTGTAAACAGTTAACTTGCTTAGAGGAGAAAAGGTTACTCTAAAAAGCTATCACAGTTTACATTCCTGCTTCAGCTTTGACCTACTGTAGTTCCACAAAAACACATGTCCCAACTCCATTCTACATATTAATTGTGTACATTATACTTCACTTATCTTTAAACTGACTGAGGCCTATGTACACAGCTAGAGCTTTTCCTTTTTGTCCAGAGAGGGAAAGAGGGGTGGAGGGATATCTGCAATCTACAGAGAGATACTGAAGGGCAGGGATGTGGAAATAGGCACATGTCATGCCTTTGGATACAGTGCTACTTTGCCTCGTTTCCTTGCAGTGATAGTATCTACAGAGTACCCGAACACAGCCTCAAAGGCCAACAGGGAATAAGGTACCGAGGTCATTTACAGAGTTCTTGAGGGATGGATAGCTTTACATTTTACTGAACTGATAACTGCTGTTAATTCTTTCTGTAAATACTTAGCTAAGTTAGCTGTACAGCAAGTGGTCCTATTAGCTGACAAAAGCTTTGGGTAACCAAAACCAAAACTGTATTCCCTATCATCAAAATGGCCTCTGTCTGTCGGGGAGGCTGTGTTCGGTCCCTGTCCCACCGCAGTGTTTACTCACTGGGAGCTGGAACCAGTCTGCATAGAGCCTGCATGACACAGTGGAGGGTGTAACGAACAGTCAGTGCTACTGGCTACTGTAAACGTCAATAAACTTCTGCATCAAGTCCCTCCCTATCTTTGCATTTTAATAGCACTTTGATGGGAAAATCGAATCAAAAAATGTATATTAAAAGCTTTAAAAATTATAAGAAGAATTAATCAGTTATTTGTTGTTTGAATTAATCATTACAATGAACATATGATGAATGAAGTAATAGTATTGACATTTTTCCATTCCATTATAATACAGAAGGGGCCGGTAAAACTCTGATCTGCTGGCCTGTAGATGATCTACTAGTACATAAATTAAGTTAATACGGCATAAGTATGTATGTGACGTAAGTATGTGAGTTAAGTTACATAATTTAATTTGCATACTTAAGTCACGTGATTAACTAACTTATGTACGTAACTTACATAAGTACCATTCCTATTTTAACCCAAACCATGATCTTTTCCTCAACTTAACCAAGTATCCATCCATCTTCAACTGCTTATGTTTTTGTGTATTATATATATATATCTCTGTGAATCATGTGCCATATGACAACAATAAAAAGGGAACTTTAGATTGCCATTGCCAGTTCAACTTCACAAATGAAATCAAAATAGTTTTCTTATTTTTTACGTAGCTGTATCACCACAATTTGCAATTTATTGTAATGTTTTGCAGCTGTAAGCAGCTCTTTCATATATTCTCTGTATTATGGGACGACATCAACAGTACACTGAGAAATCAAGTGGTTTTTTGACTGCTATCTAAACTTTTAGTGTGTACTAAACTGTCACTTTTCTAAATGCACATACTACATAAAATCCACCTATGTATGTTATAGGGAACTGGGGCACAGTTTCAGTTTTACCATGCAATGATTGTTTGGATTTGTTATACTGACATTTCAGGTATGCTTACTTTTAATTTTACCTCCAAATAAAGTGGTTTAGATAATCTGGAGAAACTGGTGTTTCCAACCTGTCACCTCATCATCATCTGACTACTGGCTCTTCCCAAATTTTAGCAATTAACTTTGGGTGTACAATGTTATCACAACTATAAGAACCATTGGTCAGAACTATGAAAATAAGACCCAAGTTTAATAAATCAGAATCCTCTAAGAACAGGTGTATGTTTACATCTGTTTGCTGGGATCACATTCATGCACTCTTTAATAATGATGTTTAAGACTCACATGGTCCATTAGCTCCTTCACCATGCCATTCCACTGGCCCGTGTTCTCATCCTGGGTGCCGTATTTCCCATCTTCCACCAGGCGAACCTCATAAAGGAAGCCAAGGATGTTGGCCAGCTCTCTCAGCAGGTCTATGCAGTAGCCCTCAAAGCGGTCATTCCCATACAGCGGCTTGTCAGACTTCTTGAACATCACATATGGCTCTTCCTGTCAGGTAAAATAGTGGAAGAGGGATGAGTCTCTGCAGCGCTTGGCATCTTTTACCTACTGATAAGGCCTATCTGACAGGGTGCCTGATTGTGTGAGATAGGTGTTTGAGCCATGCGAGCTCAAACACACACTGGCTGGGCTAGTGATGCATGTGTAAAGCTGCTGTGTTTGTGTGTGCGTGCCTGCCAGCAGTCCCAGTCTTGTGATGTGAGGTTGGTTGGGTGCAAAGTGAGGCATGACCATAATAAGAGATAATCCCCAATATCAATGACTCTGTGCTCCTCTCAGGCTCGGCAGGCTGGCTTTGGGCCGGGGCCCAGCTTTCAGGAAACCACATGCTTTTTCAGTAAGATAAGAGATGCTGATAGATGGACACAAAAGGAGAGACGACCATCAGTTGACACATCAGCTCTGTTCACACAAACAGCTGGGGAGATTACTAACTCCTTCTTATTGCTTCTCTTCTCCCTCTCACCTTCCAAACAACTCCTCTACCATGTCCTTCTCCTCTCTTTCCTCCATTCTTCATTTCGTTTCCTCCTCCTCCTCCTGCTTCCTCCCCTTTATACCTCTGCTTTACGTACCATCTGTCTTTGTTAGCCTTAGACGCTCGTTCTCACTGCACGTTGCTCATTTCTATGACTCTGTTTGTCTCTCTCAGACAAATAAATCAAAAACTATATTGTCAGGCAGGTGTTGTTTATAATATAACTGTGCCATGACATAAAAAACATTTAATATTGCTAAAAGCTTTGACGTATTCTACTGGCTAGAGTTTTAGCAGTATGTAGGCTGTAAGATATTTGCGTGAGGGGGGTAGAAAACACTTTCAGTGTGTGTGTACACTTTCACTAATAGTATATAGCATAATGATTTCACCACATAGTAATATGAGGATAGAAATGTTAGATTAGGGATTTCTTAATAGATCTCATTATATGTTATTATAACATAATAACTAATATTATAATATTTTTATGTAAAACATTTTTCTTTTTCACACAAAAACATGAAATTCATGTACAGTATCACATATGAATGAAAGAACTACATGTTTCTATGTCATGAATATATTATAATAATCATCACAAGTAAAATATTCGAAAGCCATAAATGCCTTTGTGTGACGTAAAAGTTTAAATATGGTACGAGCACACCATATGGTAAGGTTCGTTTGGGCTGGTCTCCACCCGCCTCCCAGCTGACTCTGCTGCAGTTTGATGTGAAAACAAATGAACCAACCACAGGATCTTCTGATAGCAGATATGTGATTTTAGCATTATTTCAACAGCTGAACTACTAATAAATCCACTGTTCCGGATTATTTTTATGCAAATCATTGTACAATTATGCCTCTTTTTCCATCATGTAATTAGTCATAACATGCAGTCGATTTGCAGTTTAATAATACTAATAAATATACACATCAGAAGCATTGAAGTGGTGCATAATCTCTGTCAGTCACTGGAATTAGATTTCCCCACGCCTGTCTTGATAATGCAGGATTACTGCCAAAACTGTCCACTCAACGTGTTACCTGTCAGTCTTCATAACTTTATGTTTCCTCCTCTTGTTTGTTTGTAAAATGTCAGCACGAACAGGAACTGGACCAGAACTAAAATGCAACAATGTAAAATTTGTTTTTCTTGGTCCGGACCAAATGAACCGAAATAGAGGTGTGGACGCACAAACATGTAAAAAACACTGGTGATATTGCATGCAAAATGTTTGTCCCTTACCAAAAAGTACATGTGATATTGTGCGTTTTTGATACATATGATGTCTGACATTTCATGTGTTAAATGTTTGAAAACCACATGTGCCCATATAATCACGTTAAACGCATATATGAGTGGAATTTTTTTTACAAATAGCACATGTGGAATTGTTGTGTTCACAATATTACATTTCCAGTGTCAAATATTTAAAAAGTATGGTGAATTTTTATCATGTGAGACATACTGTTGTCACTGCTGTGAAATGCTGGCCCCCGAGAAAAACTGAATGTGTGAAATAGGTTTTCACATGTAGATTTTATAAAATATTAGAAAACCATGTGCATATATAATTTATTTATTACACATAAAAATGTTGATATCACATGTGAAATGTGTGTCCCTTCCAAAAAATAGCTTTTTAAACTGATGTTTTCACATGGGAACTATATGCATTTATCATGTGAAGTGATGTTCCACGTTCCACATTTTACCTCTATAAGACCAAGACCATGGTTCAAATGTAGCCTCAGAAGCTACTGAGCTCCTACAAGATACTGATGTAATCTTGAGGAAAGAGCAGACAACAGTGTTCACTTACAGATCAATACCAGAGCACAGTACAAGTATTTGTCCGTCCAGGCATAACCTCTTCTGCTGGTATTTAAAATAAGCACACATACTAGGCCTAACTACCACTGAAATATATTAAGGAAGGTTAGCTACTGTTGATGACACCAACTCATAGAAGTGACAGTAATATGTTGTGCAGGTGATGTTTTTTTCCCTACACATTCATTGCAACGTCTAACTCTGATTGCAAGCCCCCGCTGCTAAAATCATTAGCGAGCTGGAACACAGCTCTCACACATACACTATCAGACACATACATCTCGTGTTCGCGCTGTACACCCACGACTGCGTCCCACGACATAGAGAGAACTCTCTATATAAAGTTTGCAGACAACACCACCGTCTTCGGCCGGATTTCAAACAACGATGAGACTTCATATCGGTACTAAATTTATTATCTTGCAAAGTGGTGCTCAGAGAACAACCTACTGCTCAACGTCAGCAAAACCAAGGAGCTAATCGTTCTTTTCAGGAAACAGGAGATAAAGACACACACTCTTGTCTACATCAGTGGTGCTGAGGTGGAGCAGGTGAACAGTTTCAGCTTCCTGAAAATGAGCTTCACAGAGAACCTGACATGGTCGTCTCACATCTGCACGCTGGTGAAGAAACAAATTTTATTTCTTGAGGGAGCTTAAGACGGTCAAATTCCCGTGCCGCATTCTTGTGAGCTTTTACAGAGGAGCAACAGAAAACATCCCGACTGGAAACATCACAAACTGGCGTGGGACGTGCACGGCCCAGGACCGGAGGGCTCTGCATGATGATTAAACTGCTCAGAAGATCATTGGTACCCATCTCCTGAGCATCAGTGATATCAGTGAGGTGAGGTGTCTACACAGAGTCCAAAGATACTAAAGGACAGAACCCACCCAGCCACAGCCTGTTCACCCTGCTGCCTTCTGGGAAAAGATATAGAAGTATCTGCTGCTGCACCACCAGACTGCAGAGCAGCTTTCCCCCCCAAGCTATCAGACTCTTAAACTCTAATTCATCCTCAGCACTGCTCCACTGATGACAGATTATTTCTGTTTACTGTTTTATTATAATTGATTCTTTATTAATATATATTGTCTGCTGTGTAGCAGAAGGGAGTTACAAACTCAATTTCACTTTACAACTTGTTGAAATTTGAAAGACTATATACGGTCACTGTATATTAATAAGACACTAGACATAAACTAGTTTTTCAAAATAAAAGCACCAAAAAGTAACTGTATCAAAACTGGAAACACAGGATGAGGTGGATGTTTCAAAATAAGATCTAGAGAAAGTAATTTAATTTTAAAAGGGTGCTAGTGAATTTTAGATCTGATATTAATGCAATGATTTTCTTCTTTCACAGTTTTAAAGCATTTTATTTCCACCAGCTGTGGCAGTATATTATTTTGCCTTTCAGCTGTTTCAGCAACAAATTTCAGCTCACCGTTTCTTTAGCTAATGCACTTCAGCTCCCAGTTCCAGTTTTACATTTTGGCTTCCAAGTTTTTAAAGCACTTAATTTCAGTTGACATCAGCTGGGTTGTCAGCCATTTCAGCTTTTACAATTTCTTTCAGCCTTCAGCTGTGAACGTATTTCAGCTTTCATCATTCACAGTAGCCTGCATCAGCGGCAGCAGCTGGGAGAGGCAGCAGCATCAGCTAACAGCTTCCAGCTCTCACACTCTGTAAATAACACTCTCACACTTTGTAAATAAAATTACATAGAGCGTGGTCTACCTGCTCTATTTGAAAACGCAATGAGATATCTATCTATCTAATCATGAATGGATGCTATATAATATAATTAGGTAAGTAAGGTACAAAGTTAAATTATGTTGTTAACTCCCTTCTGCTATGTAGCAGACAATATACAGTAATATAAAAGCAATTATAAAAATAGACTATATTCAGTGGAGCAGTGCTGACGATGACTTTGGGTTTAAAAGTCAGATAGCTGAGAGGATGTGCAGTGTTTTCCTTTCTTCCCATCACCATGGTAACTGAGACACTCCTTCAGTGGTGATGAGTGTGACAGTTTTTTAAAATCCACACAGGTAGTCTTCTATTTTTATTTTTATGGTATATCACTATCTCAGCTACTGTGTATTGAACTTGAGTCCTGTTCCTGACTTTTTATATTTCTAGTTGTGTGCAAAGGTTTACAAGCACCCAAGATTGGACAAGTTTCGGGTGTTTTTGTAACTAGTTTCTGATGCTAGTGGAGATTGTTGAGGGTGAAGACAACTGAAGCAACAGCAAAAAAGGCTGAGCAATCTTCTTTACAGGAACACACATCTAAGAAAGACCTATCCACTGCAAACCTTCTGCTCATCATGACCCCTGCTCTCTATCACAATGAATGAAACAGCGTAAACAGTGACTGCACGGCAGTAGTCTGAGATTCAGTAATGAAGCAAGGCGAAATAGAGGTTACCTGAATGAACTATTTTTTCCTGCAAGCTCTGTGTTTTCCTGCTACAGTCCCTGTTGGTGATGTAAATGAACACTACACTTCTCTGCAGTCTGCTCTGCACCCAACCTTTCATTTATTTACATATATGCACATAAACATACATGTAGAAAGGCTTAGACATTAATGAGATCAGTTATATTCTTATTTCTCTGAATGGACCTTTTGACCATGGTGACAGTAAATTCCTCCTCAGCTCTTTAAATTACTATTTAACTCCTCAGTTCATTATTTGACAATTTTCTCACAGTCTCGAATTGCTGCCATGTTAACTAGTGGAACAATTGTTATCTAGCATGTCGAGCACAAAGAAACTATTGGGAGCCCATTAGCAGCTTATGACCTCTCACCTTCTGTCAACTGTGAAAGACTGTAATTATCATAAACAGTCGCTGGGCACATTAACAAAGAGCACCTCTCACTGGAACAATCAGCAATATCTGTCATTCTGTCTGGACATTATGAATAGCTCTTATCTTCTATCTGTGAAACTGGACATGGTGCATGGAGGAGTTTTAATATTTTTTGGACAGGTAGCTACAACATAAGAGAAACTTTTCACACATTTCACATAATGCGCCAGAAGTGAACCTTACACCTTTTACTTGTAATTCCAGAGACTTGGTTGCAATAGCAGAAGAGCCGCTATTGAAAGATTTAGTTAATGTTGTACTGAACCAAATCTGATTATTAGTCAGCTCCAAACCCTCTTCTGCTTCAATCATTGAAATGATGCAATAATTCAATCAATTTGATTATTCTGGTTTGATTTAGGCCAGCACTGACCAACAGAGATTAAGCAATCTCTGTCTTTTATGAATTATAGCTTCAAAAGAGACACTGTTCAAAAGAATATTTAATGACATGATTTGATTCAACCAGCGTGGTTCTCTAGCTACTTTGATGCCAATTAATCGTATCAACAGAGGCCCAGTGAAGTACATAATCTGACACATGAGAACATTGCCAATAACATTATGTATACATTGCATGTGCTGCAAACGCACTGTGTGCAATCTATAGTCTGGTGTCTCAGAGGCGACACGTGTTATTGTAAAAAAAGAACTACAATGAGCTAAATAATCTAAATAGATTTTTTTAAGGTTCACATTTGTGTGTGTTACAGTACCTCCAATCAATTGATAAAATAGATTTAAAATAATTTCATTAGACTTTGATTTATCTTTAAATGAATAATTTATTTTCTACTTCTAACTGCTGTAACTCTAATGACTTGTTCCATATTTTCAAGTAGCCCTCTGGTTATAAAAAGATACGCACCCTGATTGTGTTAGCATCCATTCGCTGCCCTAAAAGTCCTCCCAGCTAACAGCTGATGTTTAAAACTCCACCTTTGTCTGTGATGACCTTCAAAAAGATGATATTCATTTGCATCACGGGTAGTGTAGTAGCTAAGGTGTTCAGAGAAAGACGGGACGTAAAGGGACTTAAACTCTTTAGTTTTTGGGGAAATAATCCACTGTGAGTCACCAAACTTGAGAAATGTGCAATATTAAAGAAGATGTTGGTAAAGCCCTGGTGATGATGATAAAGGCTTTGTAAATATACATTCAGATTATTCAGCTACTGTAACTGTATTCAACATGCATTATTTATTTAGTCATAGTTTTTTACTTTAAACTGAAACAATGATGACATTTGTCCCTTTTGGGACTCCATATTCGTCTCTGTGATGGTACGTATCACTTCCCTGACCGAAATACAAGCACATGTAGGGTTTAGCCACTATACTGCCATCCTCAATACACATACAAACATAAATACAAACACTCCCTTCTGTCTCTTGCAGCAAGGCTGGCTGCAGACGGAGGCTGGTGAATCTTTAATTAAAAAAAGGAGTAAAGGAAAAACCGAGTATCTCTGTAAAGCAAATCTAATTAAGGCTATACCACTTCCATCATGCCTCTCTGTAGACACTTCTTAAACACAAAATCAAGCCCATTCTTCTCTAACAAATTAAAAACAATAGATTTTGTGCCTCAAACAATACTGCCTTATTTGAGACATTTTAAAACATTTATTTAGTGTTATTTAGTATTATTGATTCCCTTCTATGCAGTGTTGCTGTAGCGGAGAACAAAGCAAATCGTCAGGGATCTTAGCAGGCAGAGGTGTGATGGAAGACTGCCCACTGGCTTTAATATAACAAAGGAAAATTATTTATAAATTATAATAATAATATATAGGAGGAAGAGAAAGACAATGGAACCAGAAACAGTGACATGTACAGGGGCCTGTGCAGGACTGGACTTGGAAGGCAATTATCAATTGATAGAAATAAAAATGGATTATTGTTAGTTACATTTATTACTGATGTTCTTCTCATGCATATGTAGCTGCACAATCAGTACAAGCAGAGTCAGGGACCAGCACAGGGGAAGCTGAGCCAGAGAGGCCTACTCAGAGCTGAAGCTAACTGTGCACACACTGCTCTATTTTATGAGACTGCATTGTAGTTTTTGATTAGATTTAAATATTTTAGCACTCTGACTGACTGAGGTTTGCCTGACCTGGTCTTGTTCAGTGCAGTGGTGCCTTGCTTATACAAACTTAAGAGGCGGGTGTCACAAAAACCTTCTTGAAGGTCTTTATCATAATAAAATTGACTGTACAGAAACACTATATATTAAAATAAGGGCAAAAATCCTTCTCCACACCCCCACACGGCAATTGTATAAAAGGCCTCTCCGTCTCAAAGTCCCGGGCTGAATTTCAGTCCCAGAATACATCCCTGGCTGTTGAGCTGTGGAGGAGAGAGCCAGAGGCAGCGCTGCCGCTCAGAGTTAACCGTTTTCATGAATTTAACTTTTGGGAATAAAACATTGATTTATCTTCACTCGCGTTTCCACTTGTACTGTTGTTGTTGGCGTCAGGTGGCACCCAGCGTTGGGCAGTAGCGTCGCAACAAGGAGCGCCGTTACTAGTTTAACTACATTTCTCAGTAGCTTGGTGGCAGCGTCGCTGTTTTCTGAATCAAATAGCTTTTCACTGGCAAAGCTCTTGTATTGATCAAGTAGCTCGAGTCTGAAATAAAACTACCGAGGATCAGTTAGTGACGCCACCGCCACACACAGATGTATGTGTAGCCAGCAGAAGCACCTCCGTATGACGGTGACAACACGTACCGATCCTTGGGCTTTTGCCTGCGACTTTGCTGCAGGGAATAAAGACACCTGAGTTTACTTTCTATTGTAACACCTGCTGTAAGAAGGATCAGGGTCCAGCTCTTCTTCTAGTGAGGAGGAAACTTTAAGATGTAGTGGCAGAAACTTGTTTCCATGAGATGAGAAATAACTCTCTCTCTCTGCTTTAGGCCTATTGCCATGAATGTTTGGATAAACAATGTTGCCAGAGCACAAATTCACATATAAATTATAAAAAACAATTATCTAATTAATAAACAATAAAATGACATTATAAAAACTAAAGAAGAGAAATATATATCAAAAACAAACTCTACACACAAATTATGTTACATTGAAAATATGTCTTGATTTTTGACAAGCAGTAAAATTTTTCAAAGCAACAATCATTAAAATAAACAACAATGGTTCTCATTTTGTTGCATTTTGCTGCAATGATATGGCAGTAAGTAGTAGTTTGATTTAGCTCTCACACACACTTACTTTTTGGAGCAGATTTGTCGTCTTTCTTCTTTTGCTACTGTGGAATGAAGTTGGTTCAATATAAACAAAGCATACACTGTGTGCCGGTCTTCATTATGGGTGATTTTAATACCTGTAAACTATCTGGCCATCTTCCCACACTGGAGCAGTATATGTTGACTGTTCAACAAGCCAGTCGCGAATCCTTGATCAGTGTTATGGAAAACAAAACCTGAGGCATCCAAAGCAGTTTGTCTTCTACCTCTTGGAAAATCGGACCGCAATGTTGTTCATTTGCTTCCAAAATATAAAGCCAAGTTAAAACAAGAGAGCCCAGTCACCAAGAAGATTAGAATATGGAATGACAGCAGTGAAGAAAAACTACGTGATTGCTTTGAAGACACTGATTGGCAAATGTTTTATGACTGTTGTACGGATGCAAACGAATTAACTGAGACTATTACTGACTATTTGAAATTCTGTGAAATCAATATTACTTCTCTTAAGACTATCACGATTTATCCTAACAACAAAGAATGGGTTTCTTAGGAAATTAAGTGGTGTCTTAATGAGAGGAGAATTGCATTTATAAATGGGGACACGAGTTTAGTAAGAGAAAAGAGGGGGGAACTCAGAAACATCACTAGGAAAAGTAGGAAAAGATCATAAGAATAATATGATGGGTAGGGTTGTAAGGAAGAGGGACATTTTCCCCTCAAATACTTCTTCTTTTGCCAATGATTTAAACCAGTTTTATTGCAGATTTGATTCTGGGCATAATCATACTGTCTGTGATAACTTGTTCATTGATGTCACTGACCATCCACCAATTATATTTAGTTAGAATGAGGTAGCAGCTAGCCTAACAAAGTTTTATCCAAAAAAAGCGCCAGGCCCTGATGGTCTGAGGGGGCAGGTAATTAAAAGCTGTGTTCCCCAACTTATATCTGTTTTTGTTAAATTGTTTCAGAGATTGCTTGACCAACATTCAGTGCCACAGTCATGGAAATAATCTACAATTATTCCTGTGCCTAAAAAGACTGGTGCTTTGTTTTTAAATGATTTTAGGCCAGTTGCCCCACTTTGACCCATATCAATTTGCTTATAACACTGAGGATGCAACTCTTTCATTAGTTAATAACCTTACTAAACACTTTGTTTTGGGGATTTTAGCTCTGCCTTTAACACCATGCAAATACATATTCTATTGCAGAGGCTATCTGACCTTGGTGTTAACGGCTGGCTTATTTTATGGATTAAGGACTTTCTTTCCCAACAGCCCCAGAGAGTGTTTTTGAATGGCATTAGTTCAGAGCAACTTGTTGAAAAATACAGGTGCACCCCAGGGCTGTGTCTTATCACCCATACTGTTTGCTATCTCTACCAACGAGTTGCAGATTCAGGATTCCACTTCTTATACGTACGCGGATGATATGGCTTTGGTTGGGTTAATGCATGAAGAGGACAAAGGTGGGGAGAGAGCATATTTTTCCCATATTGACAAATTAATTAGCTGGTGTTCAAACAGTGCTTTAGTTATAAATACCAGTAAAACTAAGGAGTTGGTCATCTCCAGTAATAACATCCCACATTGCCTAAACACAGTAAACATTAATGTGTCCTGTTGACACTGTGGAGGACTTTAAATACTGAGGCACTCTACTTGATAGTAGATTGAGTTTTACAACAAACTCTGACTATATCTATAAAAAGGCTATGTAACATATTTATTTCTTAAGGAAGTTGAACAGCTAACTTTGTAAGCAAACACATTCAAGAGTCTACAAAAGTCTAGTGGAGAATGTTCTCACGTACAACATATTAACATGGTATGGTAATCTTGGGGCTAAGAATAGGTCCAAATTGACAAAGATTGTGAATATGGCTGGGAAAATCCTACAGAAACCACAGAGACAGCTCTGTGAGATATATACGCTCCACTGCAGACAGAAAGCACATCAAATTTTCAGGGTATTCTTTACACCCCCTTTTTGCTGAATTTGACAAGGTCCCCCCAGGAAGGTGTTATAGGGTACCCAGGGCAACAAAAAACCTTTTCAAAAACTCTTTTATCCCTTGCGCAATTGTTTTGATAAATTCATTAGAGATAACCGGCCTACTGGAAGCTCCTATTGGTATTGGTTTTTGTGTTTAAATGTGTCCTGTGTTATGTGTATTTGATGTTTTTCTAATGGACATGGTGAAGCCAAAGACAAGTTTCCAGAAATGGATAATAAAGATCTAATATATATACACATACACACACAAAAATATAAACGCAACGCTTTTGTTTTTGTCCCCGTTCATCATGAGCTGAACTCTAAGATCTAAGACTTTCTCTACATACACAAAAGGCCTATTTGTCTCAAATCTTGTTCACAAATCTGTCAAAATCTGTGTGGCCAGCCTAAGGCCTTTTATTGTGGCCAGCCTAAGGCCTTTTATTGTGGCCAGACTAAGGCACACCTGTGCAATCCCCATGCTGTCTGATCAGCATCTTGATATGCCACACCTGTGAGGTGGATGGATTATCTCGGCAAAGGAGAAGTGCTCACTAACACAGATTTTGACAGATTTGTGAACAATATTTGAGAGAAATAGGCCTTTTGTGTTCATGGAGAAAGTCTTAGATCTTTGAGTTCAGCTCATGATGAATGGGGGCAAAAACAAAAGTGTTGCATTTATAATGTTGTTCAGTGTACAACTAAGCATCGTGTTGTAGTTATAGTTAAAATGTTTACTTTGGGTTCATACAGCTTTAGTTATCGCGGGTTGTGTTTATTCACCCAGCCATCCTGGCTTCCTGGCTGCTTAGGAGATGCCGGGGGACAGCTAACAGTAGCTATCTCAGGTCTGTCTGCACCGGCTACTATGGGGTAGCTTTCTACAGTGGTGATGACTGATTTTCCATGGTATGGAGCCAAGTGTCTAATTTGCTAAGCATCTCCACCATTACTATTATTAATAATTACCATTATTTGATTAGTATTTGATTAAAGTCAGCAAATCCCATGTGCGGAGCAAAACAATTAATACATTCTACTAGCAAGTATTATAGCGTGTGTGTGTGTGTGTGTATCCAAAGCCTGATACATCTTAGTCCTCTGTGCTCCATTGTTGTCCAAAAATGATTAAACACATCAGTGAGCCACAGCATTGTGGAAGGAAACAACAAACAACCTATTCAGTTGTCTAGTTTGGACAGTAAGCATAACATAAGCTATTTTAGAGGTTTACAGTAAATGATTAAATGATGATAAGATATACAGCTAGCACATCAACAGATATTTAATCTTAGAATGTGATCCTATGATGAGGCTCATGCCCCCAAACTTCCTCACTTGCCTCAGCCTCTAGATATCTTTTATTCTGGTTATCTCACCTAAATGCACAGTATAATATTTTGCAACACTGTTGTGTATTTTAGAGCAGTCTCCAGGAAGCTCTACTATTCCCTGCAATGACTAATACAACATGGGTTGTTTCTGTGCAAGTGGAAGCAGGCCTGCTCCTTGCTCTCTTTAAGACATTACACAGTATATTATCTGCAGCTCCAGCCATTAGCCTAAAGGTACTTCATTTCCACTGCAACGTTACGGGAGTGATTTCCAAAGTAGATAAACTGTTGATAGGCCAAGATCTCAACAGTAATTACATCATGTTTTATAGTACATAATCCCTGAGAAAATGATGAGAAGCTGGATGAAAGTGTGCATCAATCAAATGTAACAAACCCAATTATTGTCAGCCCTTCCTTCCCTTCCTCACTGCTCACAGCCATCACACATCTCCCCATGACTTATTCCTGATATGGCAATTACAGCCGCAGAGAGTCTTTGCTAATAACTGCAATCCAATCACTTCACAGCATGTATGGAAGAGAAGAAGACCCATGATAAATAATGACAACCTGCAATTTTCTTGATATTGTTATTTTTATCCTTGCCTCCTGAATAACAGGATCATAAATTACTTTTATTTGTCTAGCTTCTACAAATCTATTTCCCTCCACTGTTATCACATGACATATAGTTTATGATGGCTGTTTGTAGTCTAGGCATGCAGATGTTCATACATTGTGACGGCCCCTGTGCCTGCTCTGATCTCCACTGGACCCCTTACTGTCATTTGCTAAAGATAATCGGAGCCCTTCCAGATCTAATTTGGCCTGCTCCATTTCTTGCCGAAATCCTGTCCATCTCAATCTGCTGTTTAATTTGCAACCCATGTTTACATTTGTCATGCTCAAGCTGAATCACCAACAGTTCTTTTTGTTGTTCAAACGTTAAGCCCCGAGTCTGAATAAGCGCACCTGCGGAAACTGGAGAATCATCTTCCACATCCACAGCAAACACCCCTTTCTCCCTCAATTCAGACTTCAAAGCTACCCTAACGTTCTCTTTAAGGCGTTTGTCGCCTACCAGTACCGAGAAGTGCTCCGCAATCTTCAGTAGCTGCTCCTTTTTACAACGCTCCAACGCCTCGGGGACGGAGTTGCAATAAACGCATCACACTCTGCCGATACAACAAACTACAAATGGCACATCAAAACCACAGCAACAGACCCAGCAAGACAGTGCAGCTTCCTCATGCGCACAAAGAGGTCTAACCCTCACCTGGTATGGAGTTTCCCCGATGAACCCAGCTAACTAACCCTAGTCTTCATGCAGCTACTTGTGGTGGGTATTTATGCACTAATGACCGCTGGCTTGGAAGATCAACTAGCACAATAGCAACCCTCCCAAAACCACGGACATGCTCCCAAGCTAAAAGCTTCACCAACATTCGCCACAACACTACTAAGGATCAGATCAACAAGCCCAATTACCAAAGAAAGACAAAAGCTTCTCACCATTCCGACGGGCTGCCACGCTCACAACAAACTTGGACCGCAATACATACGTACCAAACACATTGCTCTCCAAACACAGTAGCTCCATGAGCTCGCAGTTTGTGGAGCCCACATTTTGTCAAGCTACCACATTTCTACAAGAACTTTCAAACTTACAAGGCTACAACACTGATCACCTATTTTATCAAATTGCCCAAATTCAAAAACCGACACAAGGCCCCACTTTGTCACAACCTGGCTCAAGGGCCATGAAAAAGTTTTAAATTTATTTAACAAAATAGTGAACATAACTACTTAAGTGTGCAAGGTGTGTTTTTGTAAAGTAAATAAACCCAAAGCGAGATGTGGCAGTCGGGGTGATCAGGCCATGGTTGACGTCTGGATTGCAGAGAAGAGAATGTAGTTTGACCAGGTAGAGCTTTAACTCCCCTGGTTTCTATTGGCCGAGCCCCGCGGGAGGTACAGGAAATCCCCGGAGGTGTGGCTATTCTTGTCACTGAACCCTTAAAGGTTAAGTGTGTAAGATTTAGTGGCATCTAGCCAGTCAAGAAATGAGGTTTCTTTAGGTAGATATTAAGAAATTATATTTATTTAATTATTGTTTCTGCGACTTGGCCACTGACAGATAACAAGGAACATGTAAGCCAAGAGTGTGAAACACTGTCACAGTCCATCATAAATTTTACATCATTGACAAGAGAAATATTAATTCTCTCTCTGATTATGGATCCTCGCCAAACTAGCCGCCAGCAATAATATCTTGCCCGCGGCCAGATTATGGCGCTTTGATAGTGTCAAAAAATAAAAATAATAATTTGATAGCGGTGATGAAATAGATCAGCAACAGTAAGTCATATAATCACTTCCTCTTTAGTGGTTATGCCTGCAAAATACAAATGCAAGGACGTTTTTTGCAGCCATGACTTATTTCAAGTTGAATTGAGAGCTTTTACTTTGAAAGATTCAGAACTAAATTAAAAAGAGTCTGTAGCCTGCTTGACACACCTCTGAAATAGTCACCAGAAAACGTGATTCCCGTAAATTTGCTCTGCCTGGAGATACTGGGGAAATGAAAAAGCGTAGGTTGATGGATGCGGATCAAACACCAGAACACTCACAATAAAGCTTGTGCTGCAGTGTCCCCATGTGAAACAGTCGCTGCATGATCAATTTGTTGAATGGGGGAAAAAAATTTTGACACCTGACGTGGGACTGAACATGCGACATTCCACATGAGAGTCCTACACTTTATCAAGTGAGCTAACCAAACACCGTAACCTTTGGATTAAATATTATGCCCTAGATTCTCACCCACCATCTCATGGGTAAAAAATTACTCCGATGAAAAACTTGTTTGCCGACCCCTGCTGTGTATTTTTACTTATTTTTCTTCGAACGTGATGAAACGTTAGCCCGAAATCTGTAGCCCTGTTTGTCCATTTTGGGCTACTGTAGAAACGTGGTGGTGCAACATGGCGACGTCCATGTAAGGGTTATGTAGATAGAAATGTCTCATTCTAAGGTAATCCAAACTAACACTTCATTATGTAAGGTCTTTATACACCACTGAAAACATAGTCATAGATCTTATATTGCATTTCTGTCAACAGAAACTTTACACACTGGACTTTTAAAAGGAGAGAGCACAGAGCTCCCTTTGCAGTCTGCTGCATGAGCAGTGATAATGAGGTGTTCAACTTTCAGCGCTGAACTTTGTTTTTTATTTTAAGTGAAGGTCTAACTCACTGGTCAGGAGCAGAGTGTTTTTCTTACGGTCCCATTTGTTTTGTGTTACTGGACACATTTTCGGATCCCTGAGGAAACCGTCATTCCAAACATAACGTCTCCATACCTGCAGATATGGACATGCCATTCTTTTACAGATAGGAAAAACCCCTCTCAGTACGCTGTTGCCTTTTGCTGCCGCTCAAAGGATCAGCTGCGCAAATTGAAACTGTCGACAGTACAGGGCCCTGGCGATGGTCAGATTCGAGCCGAGAGAATGCTCCTTAACAGACTGATGCATTATCGCTCTATTAGACAATAGTGACACTCTATTAAGACTAAAGTCCAGTGCCGGCTGACTAAATGCAAAATCACTGCTGGTTGCTGTGAGATAGAAGTAGAGTGGTAGTAACATTGTACCTAACCGGGAAAAGACCTTAATATTAATAACTTTATTAGGCTAATGTTTCTAAATATCCCCCACCAACTTGTGTGCCGCACTGAGCAGGATTAAAGCACGTATGGCTGCCGGCCCTGATGGCCCTGATGGCATACCAGGAGGCTTGCTCAAAGGCCTCGGCTATGCAGCGGACTGAGGTCTTAAATGACATCGTAAACTGGTCAAAGGCCCAAGCAGCGGTCCCCACATGCTTGAAAACAACCTCCATTCTGCCCTTGCCAAAAAACTCCACGGCAGTTAGCCTAAATGACTTCCACCCTGTTTCTTCTTTTTTTAATCTGTAAACAAAGAGAGCTGTAAAAACAACTTGTGGTTTCTAGTTACATGCTGAAACTGTTTGTTGGTGATGTGCAACCTGGATAGGTTTTGTCACTCACTGTAAGGCATCAAGACACTGTGCTGAAGTGCTGGGTCGATGGAAATAATTTGGGGTCAAAAGGGGCACACAGCTAATTGTTGCTCTTGGTCCCCCTGGTGAGTTAATACAGCCTTGATAGGTTGAGGATGTCACAGCTTTAAAGAGTGTCTTGACTTGAAATTGACTGAAATTGAAATCACCACGGCACTCACCTAAGCAATGTCTGACTGGCCACTAACTAATCCAAATCTAAAACTAAACCTATTTTTAAATTGTCTTCATTCATTTAACTGCTCAATCTTACTTATGTGAAGTTTATATATATGCATTATGATCTTTGAACTTCTGACAAAATAATCTAAAAAAAACGAACACAAGCGATCTTTAAAAATGTCCATTGTTTTTGGCACAACTGGCAAGGGAGACCAAAACACAATCTACCTGATAAATTGGTCAGGAGCAGGCGGAGCCATGAACCATGGGATCTCATTGGACAATCAATCAGTCACTTTTCCCTGCCTCAGCCCGCTCCCACCAAATTGGAGTTCTCCACGGTGGTGAAGTCAACTGGCAATTTGGGAGTGCTGTGCTTTGGGCTACTCTACTTCAATTGAGTCAGAGAGAAGCAAAACCCCCAGAAAGTGCTTTAAACACAAAGGGCAGCTCAGGCAAAGCACTGAAGGATTTTTTTCGAGAGGAAAAGCTTAAAAATAATAGCATCTTTGGAGAGAGTCTGTTATGGCTGAGAGCTGTTCTAGCCTTCCGTGATTGGTCCCACATAAAGAGCCATTACACTTTGATTTGGCTATAAACAGGCATTTAAAGCTGCAACATTTAATTTGCACATTGTCAGTTCAAAATGGCAGCAAGAGGTAAGTGTTTGAATTTTGCAGACTTCATTACACAGAATTCCTGTTAGATAACATTAGTGAACTGCACAGAACCGGCTTATGTCTACCAAACGGGTCGGGGTCACTCAACCATGAGCTTTCTAAAACTTTCCAATTCACCGACTGTTGAATTAATAAACCTTATTATTTCTTTGTTTTCCTTTGCTGTTATCAGTGTCTTCCTACAAGACAGGGTTGCAATGCAGCTGCAGCAGATCAGTAAACAAGCAGCAATTCTGTACTGTACCAGCAGCCAGTGAAGTGTTTTCAGTATAGGTGTTACAGTCATGACCAGAAATGTGGGCACCCCTGCATGTCTGTCACATAATGCACTACTTCTCCAAGAAATCTGTCGTAATTACAAATGCTTTGGTATCTCATGTCTCATGGTATCTCCTGGTCTCATGTTTATTTCTTTTATTTGCATTGGAACAACACAAAAAAATCAGAGAAAAAAAAAGCCAAATCCACACAGAACTCCAAAAATGGACTGGGCACAATTTTCAGCACCTTCAGATATAAATATTCAGAAATAATTGTATTTCAAGCATGCTTCTTCAATTTGTAATTAAAGTCACCTGTAACAATGCACAAGTGCTGGCAATATAGAACTCACACAGTCTTCTCCTTTTTTTTTTTTTTTTTTTACAAAAACTCATCTAATTGTGATTACCGATGACAGAAATACATTTATCAGTATTGGAATAGAATGTGTGGGGACTGGACTGAGTGCAGCGGATCTGGAAACGGGAGAAGAGTGAAACTAAAGCGGGTGATTAAACTGCTCAGAAGATCATTGGTACCCATCTCCCGAGCATCAGTGATATCAGTGAGGTGAGGTGTCTACACAGAGCCCAAAGATACTAAAGGACAGAACCCACCCAGCCTCAGCCTGTTCACCCTGCTGCCTTCTGGGAAGAGATCTAGAAGTTTCTGCTGCCGCACCACCAGACTGCAGAGCAGCTTTTTCCCCCCAGGCTATCAGACTCTTAAACTCTAATTCATCCTCAGCACTGCTCCACTGATGACAGATTATTTCTGTTTACCGTTTTTATAAATGCTTCTTTATGTATATTGTCTGCTACATAGCAGAAGGGAGTTTCACTCTATAACCTGTTATATTGTGACAAATAAGGGGGCGCCGAACCAAAGTTCATGTTTTGATACATTTTGATGCGTTCGGTTAGTTTTTGGTTTCACTGCAATTCTGCGACCGCACTAAAGGACTTCACATGACAGACTAGCGTCCTGTCGTCATCATCCATGTGGGCTGCGTCTCCCTGTACTTGACATTGATTGGTTCATGAAACAGTTCAGCGGGGAGCTTTGACAAGAATGAATGACCAAAAAATGAACATATGCATATTTGCCACTATATCGTTATTACGGCATTACTACCTGCAGCATCATAGTTCAAATTCCCAATTAAACGTCCTCGTTGTACAAACATTATAATGTCGGCAAGCGATCCTTCTGCACCTCCGTTTGCAGGAGAAACCAAAGAAAATGTGTGTATGTGGCAGTGTGCTTTATAGTTGTGTCCTTATTTCAATGCATCTCTGTGCAACTGCCAAACGTCCTGTAATAGACTGAAAGTCCGAATCATCCAAAAAATGCTTTCACACCAGAAACGAACCGAACCACGGTTCAGTTGGATCCGGACCGAGACTACCTCTTTTCGTCTGACCAAATTTCGTCTGTTTGGTCCGGACCGTGATCCGTGAGAGGTTTCGCACCTGCAATTCTGGTTCGGACCAAACCGAAAAGTCTGAAAGTCCGGACCAAACGAGGTAGGTGTGAACGCCCCTAAATCTACCTTGTGTTAAAATAGAGAAAGGTTGACTCAACCTTTGTGGTGTGCATCTGCATGCATGGACAAAAGAAAAAAGATAAAAGAGTTTGAGAACCAAAATTTCAAAAAGCATGGACAATCTACAAGTCCATCTCCAGAGATCTTAAAGGTTCTGTGTCCACTGTGCAAGACATTGAGAAGTTTACAGCCCATGGCACGGCAGCTAATCTCCCTGGACGTGGATGAAAGAGAAAATTGATGAAAGAGTGATTGTAATGAGGGATTGTTTGAATACAAAAGAAATAAACACCAAAGCATTTAAAATTGCAGCAATTTTCTGGGAGTAGGGAGTAAGTAGTGCATTATATAACAGACATGCAGCTGTTCCCATATTTTTGGCCTTGACTGTAAGTGTTGTATTTTCCCAGTCCCAAGGGCCAGAAGTTTATACCACTTTATATTCCACTTTAGTGGTGAATATTATTAAAAAACGTGTTCAGATTTATTATTAAATGATTCTAAAATTAATCTCCACACAATGAACATGGGGCCTTTGGGGCCCCTGCAGTTTTAGGGCCTCGGGGCAGTTGCCTGCTTTGTCCACTTACTAATCCCGTCTTGAAACCAATTATACCAACTGCAAACTGTTAGCAAACACAACAGCAGCAGTCCATTTGGCCAACATAATGACACAGTAAATACTGATGAAAAAATGGACTATTGAGGTAGATCATTTTGATACCAAATCAGTTTTTGTGTTTTTGTTGATGGACATTATTGTCACACAATACAACGTAAAAGCTGCTGAAACAAAATGTGCAAATTCTCCATCAGAACAAATAGATTAATAAGAAAAATAGAGTACCAGTATGGTGGAGACGATCAGGGATCGATTGGATAAGGAATCAGAGACGTTGGTCGTCTTCCCCTTCTGGTTGTCAGTCATGTTCAGGCCACTTGGAGGGTCCCAGGTACCAATCTGTTAAACAAAGTACACTTTTTTAATTATTTTGAGATGGATGTGTGTAAAATCCAGTTATACAGGGATGCAAAACAAATAATAAAGGACAGCTGCACATAGACACAGCATGACTAGTGTTGCGTTGGAGTGCTCCTCACTAATAGGAGGCCTTTGGCTCATCTAAACTTTGCTTTACAAAGCAGTGTAAATACTTCCACCCAGAAACAGCCAAGTGTCTGACAGTTTCTCTCTTTAAAATTTGTTCATTGTGAGGGAAGCGCAGCAAGATGTATTTCTGGAACATTCAGTTTCAG
>NW_024043022.1:0-12994 GCF_014851395.1 Micropterus salmoides | reverse complement strand
AATGTGAGAAAAATAGATCATGATGACTTTCACATATTTAATTTCACTTCATTTCACATGTTACCACTTTATGATGTAACATTCAAACCAGCAGTGTTATTTGTGCTCGCACTAGTCAGCCATAACTATTCCATACTGCACCTTTCAATTGTAAAAGAAATAAAATAAGCCAAGTGCCAACTGCAGGCTGCCTTTCCCCGGTATTAGCCGGTGTGTTTACCTGAGGTGTAGGCCTCTTTAATAATAATGTTCGTTGTGATTAAAACCTGCTTTCACATAGCGGTATAATGTGAAAAATTTAGATTTCTTTTTGGACGGGGGGACGGGGTTTTACAATCACAATGCCATCGCCGATGGCTGACAGATGGCTTTTATACATGAGGCCCCTGGACTGTTCTAAAGGGTCTTCAGTGAACCCAAGTCCGTCTCAGTGTTGGAAGATCTCTTGTGTTTGAGCCCTGAACTCTTCATCCATGCACTTAACTTCAGAGTATTAACAGTTAAACCAGAAACCTGAGCCAAGTGGATCCAAGCTGTCAGACCAGTTCAGACACACCCTGCATGTTTCACTGATGATGTGAGCTCAGACTACAATCAGACTGCTGCTGATTCTACTTGAGAAACATGAACAATATTACAGGGAAATCTTTCTGAAATCATTGTTCTTTAACTCGGAGAGAAATTCTACAGCAGATTTCAAAGAGATATTTAGAAACAGCCAATCAGCATCAAGAAGCATTTCTACTGTCCAGTTAAACAGTGATCCAGCACAATGTGATCAAAGTGATCCTGATTATCAGACATTTACAGATTCCTCTGGTCGGATTCTCACCTGCTGAACTCACTTCAGGTCGACTTACAGACACTTTGCACCTTCATGTGTGGAGGAAACACTGGGAGAGAAGAAGCTGCTCATTTCTTCCTCGTCAGTCCTGGTGTCTGTGTGCATCTGATCTGAGGACGCCGTCACAGCCTCATAACTTCAGAGTCTAAAAAACATCAGAGGGACGTCAAAACGGGTCTGGATGTTTTGTTATTTGATGAAGGCTACAAGGACAAAAGCTTTTTTTCTTAAATAAGTTTTAAATTTGGTCGTGAGATAGTGTCACATCTTTCCTTTAGAACATCTAAACCCAGTCAGTGTCAGAAACATCACTGATCAGATGTGTAGTTTCATTCTCTGTCCACTGGATGCTGCTAACTAACCAGCTGATGAGCTAAAGATATAGCTCAGTAAATAAATCTGTGATGGAGGATCAAGTCTCAGTGATCAGACCCACCATGAGGTTTATAGGGATTTATAAATGAACTATTTTAGAAAAACTGTCATTGATTAATTTCATTCTGCTGCAGTGATTTACAACCTACATTTCAAGATGACTGGAGATAAGAACTGTAGGGAAACAGAGGGGAACCTCTGCGCTGGATGTAAAACATTAAATAACATTTCCTGAGTAAGTCAATAAGTAACATTTCATTCATATAGCACCTTTAAAAACCTAGGTTACCACATGCTTTACAGAAGTTTATCAAGTTAACAGTAGACAGCACAATATAAACAAAAACAGTTCAAGGCATCACAAATCAAGTGTAGATGAAAACTCTCGTACTAAAAAGACAGCTGTGACTTTAAACACTCAGGAGATTTTGCTGATCTGACTCCCAAAAAAAGAGCTGAATCTTCAAAATGCTTGTTAAGAGCAGCAGGTGGTTTACATGTTGATGATGACCACACAGATTATATTCAATATAGAATCATAGAGGAGCTCAGTGCATCATGGGAAATCCCCCGGCAGTCTAGGCCTATAGCAGCATAACTAAGGGATGGTTCAGGACTCACCTGAGCCAGCCCTAACTATAAGCTTTATCAAAGAGGAAAGTCTTAAGCCTACTCTTAAATGTGGAGATGGTGTCTGCCTCCTGAACCCAACTGGAACCTGGTTCCACAGGAGAGGAGCTTGATAGCTGAACGCTCTGGCTCCTAGTCTACTTTTGGAGACTCTAGGAACCACAAGTAACCCTGCATTCTGGGAGCGCAGTGCTCTGGTGGGGTAGTAAGGTACTATGAGCTCTTTAAGATAAGATGGTGCCTGACCATTAAGAGCTTTGTAGGTAAGAAGAATGATTTTAAATTATATTCTGGATTTTACTGGAAGCCAATGCAGAGAAGCTAAAACAGCAAAAATATTATCTCTTTTCCTGGTTCCTGTCAGAACACGTGCTGCAGCATTCTGGATCAGCTGAAGAGTCTTAACGGACTTTTTCGAGCAGCCTGATAATAAAGAATTGTAGTAATCCAGCCTAGAAGTAACAAATGCATGCACTTTTTCTGCATCATTTTAAGACAGGATGTTCCTGATTTTCGAAATATTACGTAGGTAAAAAAAGGCGGTCCTTGAAATTTGCTTAATGTGAGACTTAAACGACATGTCCTGATCAAAGATAACTCCAAGATTCCTCACAGTGGTGCTGGAGGCCAGGGCGATGCCATCAAGGGAAATTATATCTTTTGATAATGCGTCACGGAGGTGTTTAGGCCCCAGAACAATAACTTCAGTTTTATCTGAGTTTAACATTAGAAAATTACAGGTCATCCAGATTTCAACATCCTGAAGGCACATCTGAAGTTTAGCTAACTGATGAGTTTCATCTGGCTTGATCAATAGATATAACTGAGTATCATCTGCATAACAATGAAAGTTTATGGAATATTTCCTGATAATAATTGCCTAAAGGAAGCATATATAAAGTGAAGAGGATTGGTCCGAGGACAGATCCTTGAGGAACTCCATGACTAACTTTGGCGTGCATGGAGGACTCGTTAACATGTACAAACTGAAATCGATCTGATAAATAGGACTTAAACCAGCTTAGAGCGGTCTGATGCAATAAGGAGGTCGTTAGTAATTTTCACCAGTGCTGTCTCTGTGCTATGATGAGCTCTAAATCCTGACTGAAAATCCTCAAATAAACTATTGCTCTGTAGAAAGTCACACAGCTGTTTAGCAACTGCTTTCTCCAGAACCTTAGAGAGAAATGGAAGTTTAGATATAGGTCTATAGTTGGCTAAAACATCCGGATCAAGTTTGGGCTTTTTCAGAAGAGGTTTAATTACAGCTACTTTAAAGTACTGTGGTACATAGCCTGTTGATAAAGATAGATTGATCATATCTAGCATTGAAGTGCTGACTAAGGGTAAAACATCTTTAAGCAACCTAGTCGGGATGGGGTCTAAGAGGCAGGTTGATGGTTTAGATGAAGAAATTATTGTTAGTTGGTAAAGATTGAGGGAAGCAAAACAGTCTAAACATATATCTGGTTCAACAGCTGTTTCAAAGGTTCCTGAGTTTAGAGATAAGTTGGTGCCAGTTGAGGGCAGGTCTTGGTAAATTTTGTCTCTAATAGCTAGAATTTTATCATTAAAGAAGCTCATGAAGTCGTAACTACTGAGAGCTATGGGAATACTTGGCTCAATAGAGCTGTGACTCTCTGTCAGCCTGGCTACAGTGCTGAAAAGAAACCTGGGGTTGTTCCTATTTTCCTCTATTAATGACGAGTAGTACGCTGCTCTGGCATTACGGAGGGCCTTCCTATAAGTTTTAAGACTATCTTGCCTAATTAAATGAGAGAACCAGTTTGGTGGAACGCCAATTCCTCTCAAGTTTCCGCAATATTTGCTTTAATTTGCGAGTTTCAGTATTATACCATGGAGCTAACCGTCTTTGTTTTAGTATTTTCTTTTTTAGAGGGGCTACAGAGTCGAGTGTCATTTGCAGCGAGCCAGCAGCACTAACAAGATGATTGATTTGGGAGAGACTGAAATTAGCATAGGAGTCCTCCGTTACTTTGTGACTTGATAATGAATTTAGAGCTGATGGAATCGTATCCTTAAATTTAGCTACATCAGACAGACATCTTGTATAGAAATTTTTGCCCAATGGTGTGTAGTTCAGAAATACAAACTCAAAAGTTATCAAACCGTGGTCGGATAAAGAGGGATTCTATGGGAACACTATTAAATGTTCAATTTCAATACCATACACCAAAACAAGGTCGAGGGTGTGGTTAAAACAGTGAGTCGGTTCATGAACACTCTGAGAGAAGCCAATGGAATCTAACAGAGAGATAAACGCAGTACTGAAGCTGTCATTCTCAACGTCCACATGAATATAAAAATCCCCTACAATAATAACTTTGTCCGTTTTAAATGTTCTATTTCAATACCATATACCAAAACAAGGTCGAGGGTGTGGTTAAAACAGTGAGTCGGTTCATGAACAAACTGAGAGAAGCCAATGGAATCTAACAGAGAGATAAACGCAGTACTGAAGCTGTCGTTCTCAACGTCCACATGAATATTAAAATCCCCTACAATAATAACTTTGTCCGTTTTAAGGACTAAAGTTGACAAAAACTCTGCAAATTCAGGTAACAATTCAGAGTACTGCTCCATGAGAGCTGCTCCTTCCCAAGTGGGATGGATGCCGTCTCTCCGGATCAGACCAGGTCTTCCCCAGAAAGTCTGCCAATGATCTACAAAGCCCACATCGTTTGCTGGACACCACCTCGACAACCAGCGGTGGAATGACGACATGCGGCTATACATGTCATCACTGGTCAGATTTGGCAGGGGTCCAGAGAAAACTACGGTGTCCGACATTGTTTTTGCATATGTACACACCGACTCAACATTAATCTTAGTGACCTCCATTGGCGTAACCGGGAGTCATTACCGCCGACGTGAATAACAATCTTACTGTATTTACGTTTATCCTTAGCCAGCAGTTTCAAATAAGACTCAATGTCGCCCGCTCTGGCCCAGGGATGCACTTAACTATGGCCGCTGGCTTCGCTAACTTCATGTTTCTCAAAATGGAGCTGCCAATGATCAGAGTTGGTTTCTCAGCGGGTGTGTCGCTGAGTGGGGAAAATCTGTTAGAAACGTGAACAGGTTGATGGTGCCCCGTGGACTTTGAATGCTTACGACTATTCCTCCTTCGGACAGTCACCCAGCCACCCCTTCCTGGCTGCACAGGGATGCCGGAGGACGGCTACCAGAGGCTAACTCAGGCCGGCCCGCACCGACTACCGGGGACTGGCTAGCTACAGTAGCTAAAGACTGACTACCAAGGTGCAGAGCCGGACTTCTAAATCACTGAGCCTCGCCTCCATGTCTATAAATAAACTATACTTATTACACGTACCATTACCGCTAAAGGAGGCAGAGGAGTAACTGAACATCTGACACACCGAGCAGGAAAGTAGGAGAGAGAGAGGGAGAAGGAGAAGCCATCGCTAGCTGCTAAGCTAAAGTCGCTAACGGCTAAGCTAAAGTACTGTAGCGTCAGTTATCAAAACTTTAGAACAACTGTGAGATTGAACAGCAGTCACTAAAAGATGGAAAGAACTGTGAGTGCTTAGGCAAAATTACTGTAAGAATAAGTGTTTAGCGGACAGTTGGCTGCTGTAATCTAACAAATTTAACTGTTTAGCGAGATCAGCACAACACGGTACCAACACACAAGCACCGGAAACGGAAATGAGTCGACACGCTTACCGCAGTACGTCAGCGTCATATAGATGCTATTGGTTAAGAGCAGCAGGTGGTTTAGATGTTTATGATGATGTAACAACCTATTCACATATAGGTAATAAAACTGTGCTGAATACATTCAAATTCCTTTTCCACAGCGCCCCTTTAAAGGTGTGTGAGTGAATTAACTGGTTTCAGCTCAAAGATGTGTAGCATTATTAAAATATACTGAAATGGTCTTTAAGTGTTAAGTGTAAGAGTTCAGGGGCTGCTCTTTGTGTAGTAACGCTTTGTGTGGTGTGTTCAGTGTCTGCACTGTGACTTTGCCTGTCTGATGTTCAAACACCTGGTGAACAAACTGTCGTCAGAGACCATCAGCAGCATCACAGGAACGCCGCGGAGATCGAGCAGGTGGGTCAGACGGGCCGGCGTGGAGCACCTGAACCGGGTCTGGTTTCTGCTGGTTTGTGGTGTGTTATATGTCATTTTGAAACTATGTTTAAAAGCAGGTCAAATAATTCCTTTGTTTTTCCCTAAAGAAAGTGTTTTAAATAAATTGTTGGTTACATGATCAAAAAATGAATATTTGCGACAAAAACTGTACTTTATATGCTAGCAAGTTGTATTTTTCTAAAGAATGCAACACCTTTTTTTGTTTTAAAGGAGACCGAAATCATGTAATTTACTAAACAATTGGATAAATGACTGGCCTAAACATAATAAAAAAATTGTGGTGTAGTAAAAAACTAAACAATTTAGTAACAGGAATGAGCCCTGGCTAACAGTATGCAGAAATATTCAAATACACTTGGGGGAAAAAAAAAGCATGGTACCAATGGATGCATTAGGTCATCTAGTTTCATATGATATTAGTATCTTCACTCTGGATTTAGAATAGACCCCAGGAAAAATCTGAAAGATCCCCTCTGGACACTGTCCCAAGGAGGTGAAGAGAGTGTATTTGAGTAACAGGACTGAAAGAAACAGGACTGAGTTTTTAGCATAGAATTAGCAAATACATGAAATATAGTGACATGGCATCAGGCACGTGCACATAGACATCAAAAGGCGCTTTTTCCTGGGATGATTGTTTTTTTTAATAAAATAATACACAGTATATTTATTCCCGTTTGCAACAAATTCGCTATCAAACAAATATATTTACTAGGAAAAAAATCTAAATAGGCTATCAGGTCAGGTGGCGGCTCTATTATAACATGGATGGTGAAGCAGGACCCATGACAATAACTTATTTGGTGGATGTGTTCCAGTGGGAATCAAAGACAAGGGTCTAATCCACTGCACCATCGCAACCTCTCTGTAATAATTATTATTTTGTATTCATTTTTCTTCAACAGCTACTTGTGCAACATGAAATAATAGAATAATATAAAAGTCTATAACTAAATAATATAACTGCTAAGTTTCAAATTAGTATGTACATAACATACGAGCGAATATACATACATAATTTTTCAGGACAACATAATTGAGAAAGCAATTTGAATAAATATAAATGGAGACAGCGTTGAACCTTTCATAGCAGTAGCAGTCCGTAATGTCCTATGTAAAGCTAGCCTCCATTGGAGGAGACAGTGGGAGGTAAAGAGGTCACTTTTACATTTCACATTATTGCCTCTTAAATTGGGACTGACAGAATATACTGAGTGGCCAGAAAAAAACCCAGATGAACTCCTCACTGCCACCTCTACTGTTCAGAAGAGTGTAAAACTGATACTACAACAACAAAATGGCGGAAAATGATTAAGTTACCTTTTGATGATAAAAAAATCTGCATGAAGTCGTCGACCGAAGGTGAAATTAATCAGCAGCTTCAACCAGGAAACCAACCAGAGAAAGAACAAATGTGACTCACAGCAGGTTTTCAAAGGTCTGTAAATTCACATGCAGTCTCTCTGGATTCATCTTCAAACTGAAGTGTTTTTTAATGTGACCACAGAGCAGCTCTGAACTTTGGACTGAGAAACTGGAGTCAAACATTAACAGTATAAATGCTTATCTCAAGATCATAAAGCTCTGGTGGTTCTACTTTACCAACTTCATTTTTCCTATTAACAACTTTGAAGGGTAGAACTCAAACTATTTCTTATCATCTGCACTTTATGCTGAATAAATTACCTGACTGCAGAGAATCCAAAGCAGTTATTTAAAGAATATGATTTACCTTCTTCAGTCAACAAGTAAACAGAACAAACTAGCATACTTTAATTTGAATCCTGAACAGTGTGTTTCTGTTTGACGACGTGATCACACTGAGTGTATTTACATAATCCTGTAGTAAGAAACTTAATCACAGCCCTCATAAAAGATGCAGGTTGGGCTGTTAACCCTTCCTGTGTGTTCTAATGAAATGAGGAAACTCGTGTTTAAATGTTCCAAGATTTTATTTTGTAATCTCAGATTTGTGAATGTGGATCCTGATTTGAAAAACTGCATGAAGGAGCTAATTTATCATCCACTTTCAATGTTCTTACACATTCTCAAACCTGCATCCAGCTGTTTGTAGATTTTAACTGTGGTTTTGATATTTGGACTAAGATCTGCAAAATGTGAGACCAGTTTGAAAAAAGTGAAGAGTTAAGAACATGAAGTGATCAAAACAAAGACACCAAACCTCATCTCAGGAGAGACACAAACATTTAACATGCTGACCTTTGATCAGCAGAGTGGTGTCCACCTTTGAAGACAATGAGTCTGTCCATAGACCGTCACTCTTGATGGACACACAGCTGGGTCCAGGTTCAGGTCCAGGTCCAGGTCCAGCAGAGTCTGGTCCCTGCTGCTGCTCTGGGCTTCAACACAACACACACAGAGCTTTGAGAGTGAATAATGATGGTGGAGTGATTTGAGTCCTGGACAGTTAGAGATCCTCATCTCACCTCTGAGCTTTGGTCTGGCTGTCATGTTCCCCACACAGAGTGCTTTTAGAGGGAGGGACTCCCTCCTCTCTGTCCTCACACTGATTCATAGCAGAGCCCACACCTTCACACAAACACAACAACATGCTGAGAGAGCTGCACTCATTCATTACAACAAGCTTTACATCTCAGGACACTTTAGTTCTCCTTCCTCTCAGTAACATGACACAAATATTCAGGGCCGACAGAAACCTTGTTGGAGCCCTAAACAGGATCTGATGACCCCAAAATGTGTTACACAGCCCCCAGATTCACCCAGAAGTTCAGTATGTTGACCACAAAATATCAGATGGACTGATTTGTTATAGTACATATTGTCACTTCTATTAGTGCTATTACTACAAATACTGCTTCTGTGATACAAGTACAATATCTACTGCTGGGACTGAAAACTGCTGAGAGGTCAGAGGTCAGGGTCCGGCTGTAGTTTAGCTGCTGTGTTTGCTTCTGTGAGGACAGGATTTGTGCGGACTCTGTTAAAAGAGTATTTGTGTCGGCCTACCTGAGCAGCAGAATAAATCAAGACTAAAACATCAAGTTTATAATGACTAAAACGTTTTCCCCTTGTTATGTGTAATTCACATCACAGCCTCTAGGGGAAAGCAGTCGAACTTAAAGGTCCCACATTAAGCTCATTTTCAGGTTCATACTTTTATTTTGGGTTTCTACCAGAAAATGTTTACATGCTTTAATGTTCAAAACCACATTGCTTTTCTCACGCTGTCCGTTGCTTCAACTTAACAATACTACTTTTTTTTTCCAGTGTATCCGCTCATTCAGCATTTTCCCAAACCAAGTCCCCACAAACTGCTGCCACCTTTATTAATCCATCCATCGTCAACCGCTTATCCTGCGTACAGGGTCACGGGGGCTGGAGCCAATCCCAGCTGACCCTTTATGTTTATAATTATACAATAATAATATGTAATTCAAAGTCCAGGGACAAGCTGCTTTTCAAGCTTTGTCTTCACTGCTATAAAGAGAAAAAAATGACAAAAAGTATAAACAAATGAATGACAAAATAAAGAAATAGCCTTTTTTTTAACCAAAATGTATTTTTATTTGTTTATTTATATAATTAATTATTTATTTCTGCATTCATACTTATGTTATTATGTTCTTCATAATTATAAGGGATAAAAGCCTTGTAGGCTAGTACTTGTAGGTTTTTAAGATGTGACAGTAAGCCCACTCACCGCTTTGAAATGTTTAAGTATTTTATATTTCATACAGCCTGTCGCAGCCGTTTAAATAAATGGGTTTCATTTTTTACGTGAGGCTGAATATTATGCAATATAGCAATATTGAAATTCAGTTTAATATGAGTGTGTTTCTTTTACGTTAGTAGCCATCTTGTATCACACAGACTGGTCATGTAGCGCCTCACCTTTAGCGATGTGGAGGTAATGTGGGGGAGTTTTCAGAAGCCTAAATGTTGAGATTCAGTCTTTCAACCACTGTTAGAGCACATTTTATTACTTTTCATGGCATGAATGGATTTTTCATTTTGTTGCTTTATGAAATTAATTTAGAACAATGTTTGGACCATTCCTGTGTGTTAAATAAATGATTCTGATGTCTGAAGTGACGAGACGTTCTTAAAAGTGAGTTGACCACTTATTCAATCAGTGCCTGAGGCTTTTAATATGGAAACGCCGACACACAGTCGAGCTGAAAGAATAAGGCTGAAATTGTCAGAAGAACACATCAAATCTACAGATTGAAATTATAGGATACGCATGTTAACTTAGACATTCACACTGCAGCTGTTACTTAGATTATGTCTGTCTAATATTACAGTTTGCTTTGTAAAATTTGACGCTCTGCTGCCAGAAGACTTCTTCATGTCTGCGATTGGTCATCTGCTGCTAACCCCGCCTTTTATGTGAAGGTGCTCATTGGGAGCTGGATTGGGAAACCCTGGATTGAGTTACAGAGTCTCAGAGGGATAACACCTTCAGCCTGAAGGCCTCTGTAAAGATGCGGACTTCTGAGGACCAGGTGGACTGACCTGGTCTCACACAGACTCCACGCTCTGTTACAAACATGAGCAGATAGACTCTACTGGGAGAAATAATGGGAGATCGTCTCTGCTGTATCAGAGCGCTGTAGAAGATTATTTTTGTAAATAAACTTGTTTTTATCTGCATTTTGTAATAAAATGTAAACTCCAGATTTATATGTTGGTTCTTTTCATATCAGCAGTGTTTGTACATATTTAACACAGTAAACTGTAAGTTAAACAGAAACCTGTTGTCTGTTTTTAAAAGTTCAATGTGTAAGTTTTAGTGACATCTAGTGGTGAGGATTGTGACTTGCACCCCCCCTCCCCTATCCAAGCGAGTAGTACAGCTACTGAAGGAATCATGAACTGATTTATTGCACGTTTGGAGTTATTTCTATAAGTCACGTGGATGTGGGTGGTGATTTCTGTATAGTTAATTTACACACCTGTTCAACGCCAGTGGCAGAAAGAGGTGAGTGACGCTGTATTTTTTGTTGACCGCGGTATTCTTTATAGTTTTTGATCATTGTGATTATTTTGAATATACGTTTTCACATTATATTAAGTTGCATATTTTCGTCAATAAAAAGCAAAAGATGATATTTTTTGAGATCCGCAAATTATTTGTGCAGCGAGTCAGACAAACAGCACCACAAGGCCCTACCTCAGCCTCTCAGCGACTACTTTGTTTTTGCTTTAGTCACTACAGATACGGTGCCTGAGACAGGACAAATATGCCATCTATGAGATAGGAGAGAGTTGCCAGTCAAGAAATCAGGTTTCTTTAGATAGATATATAAAGATATAAAATATATTGACTTAATTATTCAGTTAAACCATATGTTTTGAATATTATTACTTGTTCATTAATAAACAGCCACATGAAGAAATGAAGTGCTGCATGATGTCTCATACTTCTGTAATACATTATTTTACATCTTGGGAGGGTTGGTTCATCTGGACTAACATACATGTTAATGAAGAACATCTCAAACACTAAACACTATCACATCTAGTGCATCAGTATGACCACTGACAGATAACAGGACAATGTGAGCCTCACTGTTTCTGCACCACAGTCCGTTATAAACCATATTGTCAGGTGAGGATCAAGGCTCCTCTCACTTTGCTTAATTAGATAAACAATCTGCAAATATTACCAAAATGTCTTTTTAATTTTTTAAAATACAACAGAAACACAAAGTAGTACTGACAGCCATAATTTCAGCTTGTGGTAAAACGGTGCAACATTTTTAATGGGCATTTAGCATGTGGAAGCATAAATTACACATTTGTGTGCACAGTGGGGAAAACAAAATTTTTAATGCACATTCTCAAAGTATTTATTCTTGGTCACTTGATAGACGTGGTCTTGTTATATATCTCCATTAGCAGTAAAAAGAAATACATGTTTTCCACCAGGGCAGTAAATTGTGAAGTTTAGCTGCTGATCTGAGCTTTGATGCTGGAAGCTGCTGTTTTATTGCCAATTAGTGATCAGCTGATTGTCTCATGACAAACAACTACATATTTTACACCACAAGCCAAAGCACAGCGCTGGAGAATAAAGCAATCCAACTAACCTTACATGATTTTTCTATCAGGGCAGTAAAAGTTTAACTCTGTGTTGACATTTTTACATCCAGTAAAGTTCGGTAGAACTACTTGCAACAAATGTATCATAGCAACCAAAGCAGTCGGAAAAACGCTGCGCCTCAAAAAACGCCTGCTAGCGTCCCTGCTGGGAAAATCCACAACATCCGTGATTTCTGCCCTCAGCTGTTTGTATCTGTCCCGACTCCGTCTGGCTTCACGAGGCTGAAGTTAGCTTCAGTTTCGGCAGTTAAGGGAAACTTAAGTGAAAGTTAACTTACGTTGCTGAGCGACCGATTCTCCGTTTTTTGCACCTCGTACTGCTGTGAAAGCTGTTATGCATTTTAGCAAAGCGTTAAGGCTGTCTGAAACACTTGTTTAGATTTGAAAAATAAGTGCAATTTCACTGCTTTTTCTGTCCACATGCAGACCACATTAGACCAGGTCCAGATCCAAAACCACTATACTTACAAATCAAATACTATACAAATTTGGACTAGATTGTCCCACAGAGGCTAAAGTTTCTTTTAAACATAGTTTCAGATTTGTGAAACCTTTATTCAAGTTTTTTCGCATGTAGACCACATTAGACCAGGTCCAGATCTAAAATCACTATGCGTAGAGGTCTCAAATTTTGAAATTTAAATTTTTACTCCTGTGGCTGATTCAAATAAACAGCCAGCTTCCACATCAAGTGAAGGACCTGTTGGGCAACTCTGTAGATGGAAACGTTGTGATAAAGATCTGCATTTCAGCTTTTCATAATATAATTTTATTTAACAGCTTTCAAGACAAATAAATGCAAATGTGTTCTTTTGCTTATTGCTCAGATTCTCGGTTCTTGTCACTATGAGGATGAAATGTGCCACAGTGTAACAGATTATTAGGATTTGGGATGTTGCTGATATGTAGATGCACAGATAT
>NW_024043021.1:0-1587 GCF_014851395.1 Micropterus salmoides | reverse complement strand
AATGTTCTCCTCGTCTCTCAGGCTGCAGTTAGTGATTATACGAAGCATTAAGACTCTGTTGTGTCTCCTCAGGCTAGAGAGGACATCATCAGCCGATTAAGACCGAAAACCAGACCGGAGGCTCTGGAGGCTCACTACGGATCAGGAGTCCCCACCAAACCCCTGCAGGCCCTGCAGAGAGACGGACTGCTCATCCACAGCAACAACAGCACTGACGACGTGTACGAGAAACCCATGGCCGAGGTGAGAGAGGAAGATGCTGACGGGTTCACACTGACTGGTTTTACTGCTGGTCGTGGGTCCGCAAGTCTCAAAAGGTTTTGGACTTCTCAAAGTGACAGCAGCTGATCATGTACAGTAGACAGTATTTCCTGATATATCTGCATTTAAATGGAGCAGTTTAAGGAAAATGAAATAGTCTTACAGGAGTTTGTTTCAGTAATTATTGTCAGATAGTTCCTTCCAGGAAATTATTAGAAATTTACAGACCTGCAGTGGTGGATGAAGTAGATCTGATCTTTAGATCTGTTCCTTCAAAGCAGTAATAAAGTAATACCACACTGAAAATGCTCCACTACAAGTAAAAGTCCTGCACTGAAAATATTAAGTTTTATTAGCAAAATGAACTTAAAATATGAAAAACTGCTCATAAGGCTGAAAAATTACATGTGAGTGTTTTTCTATTATATTCTGTTATATATTTCTTAAACTATTTTATATTCATTTTGGTAGTTTAATCTATTTGACGTACAAAACTTATAAGCAACTTATAAAACACGATGCATTGTTGTCATGTTTTGTGCGTAAAGTTTTGTGCTGAGTCTGCAAAGTTGCTAAAGCTGTCAGATAAATGTAGTGGAGTAAAAGTACAATATTTCCCTCTGAATTGCGTTAGAGTAAGTTTAACGTAGCATAAAATGATAATACTCAAGTACAAGTACCTCATATATGTACTTAAGTAAACTACTTGGGTAATTGTACTCACATTTCCCTGTTGCAGACATGTAAAAATAAAGAGTTACCATTTTATTTATCACCAGGATGGTCTAAATGCTGTTTCAAAGCTCTCCTCACCTGGCCAGCAATGAACTTCAGGTGGAGAAGGATTGAGTTCTGGTGGGAAAATACTGCGTCTAATAAAATACCAGAATCATTCTAAAAGTTTTAAACTGTAGAATAAAACCTCCAAATTCCTAGAAAAAAGAAAACACACTGAAATCATGACCTCAGCATCCTCCATTGGGATCTCCTCACAGACAGGAACTGGCTAAATTCAGCGACCAGATTTGAAGATAATTTAGTTTAACATGTCAGTGATTAAATACACTGTATATTCAAACTGATTTTAAAGAGTTTAGAGAGGTACAGGTAGACAGGTAGCCGTCACAGATGATACATGGAGTACAAATGTTGTCTGAACTTTTATTTTGGTGGTGCATTTACACCAGGGTTTATAAGGGGCCTACAGTCCTGTTCTTTTGTGTGATGAATGGCTGAAAATATAATTTGCCATGCTCGGTGAAGTCTGCAGGGTGTCACAGAAAGGCTGAACAAAATGTGCGTAATTGTGTGGAAAGAGTCTCTCTG
>NW_024043020.1:0-10211 GCF_014851395.1 Micropterus salmoides | reverse complement strand
CAACAACCGGTTTGCATAACCAAAGAATTTCTGCACAAACTGTCAGGAACCGTCTCAGGGAAGCTCATCTGCATGCTCGTTGTCCTCATCGGGGCCTCAACCTGACTGTAACTTTGCACAGCCATTGAAAAGGAGCGGACCAACACTCCACAGGCCGCAGTCAACAACCTGATTAACTCTATGCAAAGGACATGTGTTGCACATTTTCGAGTGGCCTTTTATTGTGGCCAGCCTGAGGCACACCTGTGTAATACCCATGCTGTCTGATCAGCATCTTGATATGCCACACCTGTGAGGTGGATGGATTATCTCGGCAAAGGAGGAGTGCTAACTAACACAGATTTGTGAACAATATTTGAGAGAAATAGGCCTTTTGTGTACATAGAGAAAGTCTTAGATCTTTGAGTTCAGCTCATGATGAATGGGGGCAAAAACAAAAGTGTTGCGTTTATAATTTTGTTCAGTGTATAAAACACATTTCAAAGCAGTAAGTAGGCATACTGTAATATTTTAAGAACCTACAAGTAGTAGCCCACAAGGCTAGAGTAATCTACTTCAGTCAGTCTCTGTAGGATGATATCACTATAAAAAACGTTTCTCCTCATCACCAAAAAAAAACACACTGATTTCCAGAGAGCTGATCGGTCAGTAGGCGGCGTTTTTATAGTGTTGATCTCAAGCCGTAACCTGCTCCGCAGCAGATGAACAAGGTCCACATGTGTTTACCATGTTAGAATAGAACTTTTTGGCTGCAGCTGTTATGGCACAACTCTTGTAGCTAAAAGAAAACAGAATTACATGCAATATTCAAATGTGTCTAAACATTTATTTGACATTTTGGTGGTTTTAGTCATCTTGAACAGCTCAGCATATTCTCACCTGAGGACTGAGGGCTGAAGGTGAACAGCTGCACTTTTCCAGAGTAACCATCTGTCACTTCACACGTCAAGTTAGACTTTGATTTGTAACTAAAACGAGAATCCAGGAAAGATACAGTGGCGTAGCAGACAGACTGTGATGTCTTCATGTCTTTGTTAACTTTGTCCACATCTTTACCCTCATACAGCCACTTCACTGTGTGTCTACGGTAACGTTCATGTGTCAACACAGAGCAGTTTAACGTCACCTTATCAGCGTCCTGATGTTCAGTCACTGGTGAAGATGGAGATATTGTGAGAGAAAGACAACAAGAGTAAAGTTAACTTCATCACTGTGATCATAATTATTGTAATGTTTCAGTATATTGTTCTAACAAGACAGTTTGAGCTGAAAACATTATGATGGAAATACTCACTGATAATAACAGACAGAAGAACCTGAGAGTCTGGAGCTTGTAGTTGGCCTGATTTGTTAATCTGTCTGCAGTCGTAACGACCAACATCCTCGTCTGTGACCTTCTTTATAACCGGAGAACAGTTCTCTGTAACACTCAGTCTGTCTGATTTAGATTTGGTGTTTTGAACAATCTGCCCCAAATCAATCAGCTCTACTGCTGCTGTGTTTCCTGAACCAACAAAGGTCCATGTAGTATATTCACATTTTGCTGACCGTCTATCACATTTTCACAAGGCAAAGTGACGTCATCTCCAACTCTGACAGTGAAGGAGAGGGGAAGTTTTTCAGCTGCTGCTGTTGAGAAAATGATGAAAAATAAAGTGAAATGAGAAAATGTCTGTTATGTTCATAGTTAGTGACGATTATTTCTTTATCCTTAGCTTCCAAGAGTTCACTAAACTCACCACATTAGAAACAACAGATTTGGTTTTCTTAGTTAAATCAAATGTAGATAATAAAGAATCTTTAATAATATTGATCAAGTTATTTTTTACAATGTGCCTTCCATTTATATATGTGATATATGTATTCTTACCTGTAAACTGAAGCACCGCTGTAAGAAATAAAGAAATCCATTTGAACTCAACCATCATGATTCTCTGAGTCTCTCCTTCTTCTGTCTCTTGTTCTCGTGCTCAGAACTGTCTGAGTTTCTAAACTAGTGCTTTAGTAGAGAGACGCTGCAGCTACTTCCTGTGGTTAGGATGATGTCACTTCCTCACAGTGACTTTTAGTCTATTTTAGATTTCAGTCTCTCTGAATTTCTTGTCAATGTCCAAACAGCCAAAAACTCAGTTACAATTTTCACTTTTACATTTTGAAATGTAGTTTTCTCTCATCCACAGTGACTGACAGAGACCCCAAATTCTTGATCAGCAATATGAGATGCAGCCGTCAGTTAAGATGTCAGAGGTCACAGCAGCCTGACAAAGATCCACCATCTACAAACACATACGACAAAGTCACTGATTATAAGGCAAAGGAATATGTTTCTGCATTCTTTGAGGCAATCTAAAGCTGAAACTGTCCCAAATCCTCCCAGCTCATAAACTTTATGTAGTTGGTCTTTACTTTTTTGATCAGTTCACTAACTCTCCTGTCATTTCAGATTCCAGTTCTTCCTCCTGCCTGGTCATCACCCCAATCCCCTCACCTGGTTGTTCCCGCCTGTCTCCTTACCTGCACCTCATTTTCCCCATCAGTCTCAGTACTTACAGTACCAGCCCCTCTTCACTTGCTCCTCGTTAGATTGTCTAGTGTCTTCTGCCTAGCTATCCGGGATTCTGCCTGACCAACTAGTGTTTGTACTACTACTCCTGCAATCATGTCTGTTTTCCTTCTTCAGACTGATTATCTAGTGAAGTTTTTATATTGCCTGTCTCTGAGTTGTGCTTCTATCTTCAGTTCTGCCAGTTTCCTCTGAAATGTGACAAACAAACTATTTTAAGATTCATACTGAGTCTCAAGTTCTCACTTTGTCCAGTCCCACGGTGTATATTTAACAATGACGTGTTTCATCACCTGAAAAGAAGAGGAAGATGAAGGTTGTAGGTGTGAAGATTGTTAGTTCATATAAAAGTTTGCAATAATGCAACTTCTGTACTTTAGATAGTGTTGGGGATTGAAATGGCATCAAGATTTATATTAAATGATGTAATAATTATTGTTATTATTTGTACCTTGTACTTATAGTCCACGTTTCTCCCGCTGATGAGAACACTTTCAAACAACCACTGCATCTCTCTCTCAATTAAATTCAGCTTTCACTCTCTCTCTCTCTCTGAACAGAGGCGTGAGTATGGAGTGAGAGTGGAGTGAGTGCTGTGTCAGGACATGAGAATATTATGTCAGCGCCCGCATGTTGTGGTAGCAGCCCGGCTGACGGTGAGTGTCCTGGTTTTTTCTCCTTTTTATCAGTTATTCTGCTTTTTCCTCGGTTTTCTGTTCCCTGCCTGCCTCCCTGTGTTTTCTCCCCTGTGTGCTCTCTCTCTCTCTCTCTCCCTCTGCTCCTGAGCCCAGCCAACTACCTGCACCTGCATCTCCTCAGCCACCTCGTCAGCCTGCCACACCTGCCAGTAATCACCTCATCCCTGCCTGTATTTCAACCCCGGTTCTCCACACCATCCTCGCTTGATCGTCGTTGCTCCATACCGGTGCCACCCCCACGTTCAGGCTCTCCTGTTTCTTGTTTTATTCTCACATTTACCCCGTGCTTTGTCTCTGTTATCTCTAACCTTGTCTCTCTGTCTGTTTCCCTCCCAGGTACACTCACCCTCGTCCTCCGTTCAGTCGGCTGGGCTCATCCACCGGCCCTCTCCTCCTCAGACCTCCCACCGCTCCTCGCTACCTCGGCCCCAGTGTTCCCCGTCTCCTTGGTTCCCCGTGCCTGTGTTTCCCCGACATCCACCTCTCCCTCCACTCCAGTCCTCTCACCCTTTATCCCTCAATAAACCTCCTTCCCTCAGAGGTGCTGCTTTTGGGTCCTCTCTGTCTCCACACCACACAACCCCATAACACAGACCTGATTTTAAGGTTTACCGTCTGTGTTTGAAGCAACAGCAGCTTGAGCTCAGTTTCGTGTCTCTGTGTACAGAAGAACTTTAATTCACTTTCATTTAGCATTGTTGTTGACAAATTTGTTGGATGTATATGTGTTTGGCTTTGATGGACTTTCAGCCTTAATGGCGTCAGTAAGAGTCTCCTCTTTATTATATCTGATAATATAATCTGCAAATAAAGAAATGTTTACCACTTAATTCTACACTGTGTTTGTGATTCCTTCATGTACAAACAGTGTCATAATGGAAAGTGAATATTCTTTACTATGAATGTTCTGCCTCTACTAGTAGAACCACCTCCCTCCTCTTGTGCACTTCCCTCTGGAGGACCTCTAACCTTCCAGTGTCATGTTACATCAACCAGCTACCTGATAACAATGGTGACATGTTCAATTTACATGCAAAGCAATTTTTCTTTTTGCAACAAGTACAAGGCCTGCAGAAAACCACATGTGATTCTGATGTTTATTTGGTCATCATCAGAGGGTAAAACCTCCAGAGCTCTGCTGCTGCTGTTAACCACATTCTCACAGAAACACTTCCTCTTCGGATCTCTGAACAAAAATAACTACAAAGATACATTGTGGAACCAGCAGATCTCAGACCAGTAAAATATATATCTTCACACCTTCAACTTCCTCTTTTTCTTCTTTTCAGGTGGTGAAACACGTCATTGCCATAAACACACCGTGGGACTGAACAAAGTGTGAACTCTGACGGCTGCATCTCATATTGCTGATCAAGAATTTGGGGTCTCTGTCAGTCACTGTGGATGAGAGAAAACTACATTTCAAGAGTTTTAACAGAGTTTTTGGCTGTTTGGACATTGACAAGAAATTCAGAGAGACTGAAATCTAAAACAAAGTCACCATGATGAAGTGACATCATCGTAACCACAGGAAGTAGCTGCAGCGTCTCTCTACTAAAGCACTAGTTTAGAAACTCAGACAGTTCTGAGCACGAGAACAAGAGACAGAAGAAGGAGAGACTCAGAGAATCATGATGGTTGAGTTCAAATGGATTTCTTTATTTCTTCCAGCGGTGCTTCAGTTTACAGGTAAGAATACATATATCACATATATAAATGGAAGGCACATTGTAAAAAATAACTTGATCAATATTATTAAAGATTCTTTATTAGCTACATTTGATTTAACTAAGAAAACCAAATCTGTTGTTTCTAATGTGGTGAGTTTAGTGAACTCTTGGAAACTAAGGATAAAGAAATAATCGTCACTAACTATGAACATAACAGACATTTTCTCATTTCACTTTATTTTTCATCATTTTCTCAACAGCAGCAGCTGGAAAACTTCCCCCCTCCTTCACTGTCAGAGTTGGAGATGACGTCACTTTGCCTTGTGAAAATGTGATAGACGGTCAGCAACAATGTGGAAATTACATGGACCTTTGTTGGTTTGGGAAACAGATCAACAGTAGAGCTGATTGATTTGGGGCAGATTGTTCAAAACGCCAAAGCTAAATCAGACAGAGAACTGTTCTCCGGTTATAAAGAAGGTCACAGTCGAGGATGTTGGTTGTTACACCTGCCAACAGTCCAAACCACGACAACAAGCTCCAGACTCTCATGTTTATCTGTCTGTTATTATCAGTGAGTATTTCCATCATAATGTTTTCAGCTCAAACTGTCTTGTTAGAACAATATACTGAAACATTACAATAATTATGATCACAGTGATGAAGTTAACTTTACTCTTGTTGTCTTTCTCTCACAATATCTCCATCTTCACCAGTGACTGAACAAAAGGACGCTGATAAGGTGACGTTACTGCTCTGTGCTGACATATCAACAGTCCTGTAGTCATACAGTGAAGTGGCTGTATGAGGGTAAATATGTGGACAAAGATAACAAAGACATGAAGACATCACAGTCTGGCTGCTACGCCGCTGTGTCTTTCCCGGATTCTCATTTTAGTTACAAATCAAAGTCTAACTTGAAGTGTGAGAGACAGATGGTGACTCTGGAAAAGTGCAGCTGTTCACCTTCAGCCCTCAGTCCTCAGGTGAGAAAACAGGTGAGAATATGTTGAGCTGTTCCACCCAAAACATTAGTTTATTTGATGATGTCACACTGTGGGCGTGTCTGTTCTGCTTTGTTCATTTAGTTTTCAGTCAGTCATGTTATTTGTAGTCTTTTTAGTATCTGTCTCACAGTATGTTGGGTTTTGGGTTCTGTCCTGTCTATTGCTCTGTGTCCAGTATTTGTTATATAGTTAGTCTGTGTTTCTTGTGTCTAGTTTACTCTGTGTGTTTGTGCTGGTTGGTCTGGTACAGTTTGGTTCTGATCTGTTTAGTTCATTATGACTTTAATCTTTCTGCTTTAGTCTCCGTGTAGCTTTGTTTATTATTTTATTCATCCACATCTTTAGTTTACTTAGTATGTGTATCTTAGGATTAGCTCTGTGTCTTAGCTCCTCGTTCTGTGTCTCGGTTCTTGTCTTAGTGTTTAGTGTAACCTGTGTTGTGTCTGTTACCCCAGTAATGCCTCTGCATGTCAGTCTCTGTTTTCCCCTGCTCTCTCTCTCTGCCTGCCGGTGTCTCATTAGTCTCATGTCCCTCACCTGTGTACTTCCTCCCAGCTCGTTAACCCTGTGTATATATCCTTGCTTGTTTCCCTCAGTCTTTGTCGCGTGTCTACGCTCTGTCTCATGTTGCCTGCCCCGCTCGTCGTGGTTCCCTGCTTTCTTTGGATTCTGTTTGGATTACCTTGTTTTTGGACTCTGCCAGCAAGTGTGTTCGCCTTTTGTTTGTTAATTAACCTGTTGAACTATACCTGCTCTGCACTGCGTCCTGCATTTGGGTCCTATATCCTGCTCACCACACAACCCTGACAGATGACTTTTTCAGATGATGACATTCTTTCTCATTTGGTGACAGCAGATGGTAAACATGAGGGATTTTCTAACTGAACAGTAGTTTAGTTTTTCCTTGGTGGTTTTAATTGAAGATGCAACAACAGCACATGAATGTGAGAAACAAAGTAGCTTACTTATATGTATTCAACACAAAACAAACTGTAGATTTGGTTAAAACATAAATGCATATTTACAGTGGCAGTCTTGGGGTTTTTTTTGTTTGTTTGTTTTGATGTCAATGAAAACACGTCATAAAGTTTGCCAAGCGGCTAGCGGGGTCAGGGACGCCCTCAAACCAAGCTAGTCTGAGTGGAGGCCCTTTGGCTCGACTCGCCTTTGTTTGGGTGTCCATTGTAGAAATGTTGCACCTGTACCTGCTTCCAGGTACTTTTTTTTTTTTTTTTGTATCACCTCCAAGCAAGCTGAGGGATACTAAAATGTAACGTGAAAACACGACGGACTGCTAATTGGTCAAAGAGAATAATATTCACTGCATCATCACGTGCACCAGACAGATGCCAGCAAACAGGAAGATTTATATTTTAGTTTTCATATTTAATTTCATCAAAAGCTAGCACCATTTCTCATGCTTAATTTTATGAATTTATATGTATAAAAATGTAGGTGGTATTTGAATCAGTCGATAAATAGAATTATTACTTTTACAAAAAAATGTATTACAAAAAATTCTCTTCAGTTTTTACTCTTAATGAGATTCAATCATTGACTTTCTGACTCTCCATGTAGATTCTACCAAACAAACTGCTAGAACAAAGATAGTAAAAAATGCTTTTTGGCTTTCTTTGTACTCTCTTGTAGTCCACAGATGACGAGGATGCATTTACAAATGGGATGAAAATCGACATTGTGATGGTGAAAGACAGAAGACTTGGTGGTCCTCGAGGAAGAAGTGATCCCTTCGGATCTGAAGGACGTCCCGAATGCCGTTGCCATACTGATGGGCTTTCTTTTTGCTCTCAACATAGACTATCCAAGGGAACTGAGGTACATCTTTGAAGTCATCCCAAAAGGTCCTCATGAACATTGGTGGAGGACAGTGTTCCTCACTTGTGCATGGTTTAAGAAATAAACTGCAAAAAACCATGTACGGTTGTGCTCTGAAGGTTTTGCACTTTATGCCGAAGTAAAATACTGTTAGTAGACAGTGTTGAAGCATTCAGTACTGTCTCAGCAGTTTAACAGTATTTATTTTCATTGCTTAAATTCATACACTTTGTTTTGTATAGTGTTATTGGCACACAATGTAGAACAGTTGCATCATTTTGAGTTGTATAGCAAACACCATCATTGTTTGGAAATGGTTTTATTGTCAAACTAATATTGTGTTACCATTCAGTGTTTTCTATTCTATGCAGACTGCACACGTTTTTATCTGTTCATATATGGCTGATGGCATAGGGTATGTTTCTGTGGCTGTTCACCGACTAGTTATGGTCTTTAAAGGATCAGTGTGTAGCATTTTTGTGGCAACAGCAATGTCATTTCAAATTTCAACTATCTGCTCCCACTTCCACTCTAAGATACCAGGAATTTATCTTCAGGAAATTTGACACCTAACTAAAACATAACTGTGAATATTGCGTAACATTTCTACCAATAGATCCTAAACCCTGAACCTTCCGGTTGAAAAAGTGATAGACTTTGGCCTCTGTTGTCAGAAGTAAATGTCATCTTTGATCAATAAATGTTAAGGTGCATGGATATTGGTATTTGTCATGTTTCTCATTAAAAATGCAATCATCCTTTTAATTGAAGTGATCTTCATTAGGGTATAGCATAATTTAAATTTTTAAAGTCAGTTAGCCAGTAGGGTTGGGCGACGTCTACATTGAAACATCGGGATGGGCGATGGCATCGGGGGCAGATGCTCAGATGGGGATCTTATGTGCATGTGTTCACTCGCACGGACTTTACTCGGTTAAAAACTTGGTAGCCTATGACGCTACAAGTCGTGGTGGATGTTTTACAAGCACGACCAGGTAAAGCAGCAGTGAACACACAGATGTTGGTTTCACTTGTTTGATAGGCTCCGTCATTAACAAGCCCACAAGAGGCTCACCTGCTAACGGATCACGCGTGGAAAAATACGGGAAAAGAGTTCTGTGTCTTTTAGGCGACTTTATAAAACGTACTGCTGACGGGCAAAGGGGGAGACGGAGGCGGGGCAAGCCGGTGTGTTAACTGAGGTGTAGGCCTCTGGTGTGTCTGAGTGTGGAGAGAAGAGAAATCTGAGGACGGTGCGAAGCATGTTTTAAATTTATAATGTTCGCGGTGATTAAGATTTGCTTTCACAGGGTAGTATTATGTGAAAAATTTAGATTGTTTTTCGCTGGGGGGGCAAGGTTTTACAATCACGATGCCTGCTCAACCATCGACCATCTGTCAGCCATCGCCGATAGACGATGGCATCATCTATCGGCCCAACCCAAATAGCCAGTTTGAAATGTATGTTGAAGTGTAAATAACTGAAAATGTAGTTAAGTAAATGTATACAATTGAATCAATGGTAGAGTTAACTCAACAAGTCATTAGTTATGTTGAAATGGATTTGTTTATTAATTGAATAAACCTTTTTAATTGAGCTAACATAAATTTTAAAGTTGAAAGAACTACCATGAGCAGTTAAAGCAACTGACAAAGCCAAGTCAACTGAACCTCCAACCGATGTTGACAGAACATATTATTTAAATTAAGATGAATTAATCTGCTTAGTTCATTAGACTAACTAATGCACATCAACCAAGCTAAAGGTTTACACACCACAGGATATTTATTTAACATAACATTTTGTGATGTTAGAAGAACAAACTGGGTTATTTCACCTAAGGTAAAATTTTAAGGCAGCCCTTTCACTCATATTTTTAGGTTGAAAAATCGTGTTAGATTTTACAGTGTTTGGGGTAGCCCACTTTTGGTCCAGCACAGAGACTTTTGAGTGAAAAGTGAGAAAGGAGAAAGATGCAGTGGTTGTCTGAAAGTTTACAGATTTTCTCATCAGCAGGACAAACATGGACTGTAAGACCGACCCGCTGGAATGCTGTCTGTTTTCTAGTAAACACTATCTAAAGACAACAAGTTGCATTATTGCAAACATTTTATCTTAACTTGCAATCTTCAACTTCCTCTGCTTTATCTTTTCAGGTGGTGAAACACGTCATTGCCACAAACACACTGTGAGACAAGACAAAGTGTGAACATCAGTCTTAATATAGTTTGACCCGGCCTTGACATCACGAACCTACATTCAACAATAGAAACATCACTAATATCAAAATGAAACGTCATTAAAGAATGTGGTTAGAACAGCACCTTACGAGGAGCTACACAACTGTGAGGGGCAGAAAGTTTGATCATCTTAAATAATATAAGTATGAATACAAAATTAGAGACTGAATCCACAACGGACCTACCAGCGAACATC
>NW_024043019.1:0-11724 GCF_014851395.1 Micropterus salmoides | reverse complement strand
AAGTTTAATTAACCATCTGGTTACTTCAATTTTCACTCGGAGCAAAAATCAGCCTTTAAACTTGAAAGAAATAATGATTTGACATTTATCGTGATAACCTTTTTGGCCACATCGCCCAGCCCTCGGACGTAGCATCAAAATCAGATTGTGGTTGTATTTTTCCAGTTTTAAACAGTATTTTATTTGGAGAAACGCTGCTGTACCAGACTCCTCTGTGGTTACGTCAAATGTTTATCTGTCTTCATAAGACTCATTTGTATTGATGTAAACTGTGATGGGCTCATTCAAACACTTATAATTATATTCAGTGTGGGTATCTGTTTTTGAACCTTTTAACAATACTGTGGTAACTTTGGTCACTATATTAAATATATATAATACAATTTCATACCGTTTGATCTCTAGAAGCAACACACCTGCAGAGGACACACCTGCTGGCCGATAAGAACTATGGAGGTTTCAGACCGTCTGTTTACCTGCTTGTTGAGGAGCGGCTGCTGGAATACTTCAAAGAGGAGCCGAATGCCTTCGTATTTTGCCTCCTCGCCGATGCACTTCCCCACAAAGTCTGAAATCAAAAACACACGCTCTTATTAAACTGATGTCACGGTGTGTTTCGTTGAACTCTCAGTCTCACCTAAAGTTTTCATGTAAGATGCACCTGAAGCACATCAGAAACGAGTGGGATCTTTTCATTCACGTTAGTCTGAGGCGACCACTTAAATGCTCTGACATCTGTTCCTTCCACGTTTCAACTCACTTGGAAGGAACATGCTCACATGATAACGTGTATTTCTGAGAACACGTAGTGAAACTGAGGCCTTGATTTAGAATCCAGGGGAGACGGAAAATAATTTTAAAAAATAGTCATGGAATATTAAGAGTTTTTAACAATCTATCACAAGGATCCACAACCATTAACTAACGAGACCATAGCGGACCGCCACAGTCTAATTTGCTCCGCCATAGTTTCAAAATGAACCGAAAGAATTTTACACAACATTTCAGACCTCTAACGTTGTGTTTTGTGGGCGCTGCTCCACGGCACTCTAAGCTCGCTCGCTCAAACACTTATAATCGACTCGAGACAACCACTTTTCTTTTGAGTTAACTACGGTAACGGTCTCTTTTTGACACTTGTTTGTGAGAAGGCGATTAAGCTAGTCACACCTACATTTGGAGTGCACACGTATTCAAGCCTTTACGGTAAGTGAAGCGGCCCAGAGCGAGCTGACAGGCAGGTTAGAGACTTTATCCTGTCAGTTTGTCTCTTTACAAAGACAAGTGCTGCAGTATGAGAGTCCTGCCTGAAGAGAGGCTGTGAAGTGTTCATGTTACGCCGGACAAGAACCACATACAACATTATTTATCAAACCGGGTCGCACTGGATGAATTTAGCGCGAGGAGGAAACACATGTGACAACGTCCGGTTTACAAAATAAGGCGTCTGTACAGGATGGAAATAAGATTAATTGGATTATATTCACAGAAAGTATAAAACACATTACATGTTTCCATTAAAAGTAAAACACTTCACTTTATTGATTTAGGACTGCTGGAAAAACATTCAATAAATTTGTTGACTTTTGTTGCAGTTTCATCCAGTGGGTTTAGTTTTGTTTACTAGAGCACAACATTGTTTACAAGAGTGCAAAGTTCTTCATAGATAGCCTCTTAATTTTGCACCAAATTAATACATTTAACCTGTACAAAATTTTCTTCCCAGAGTGTTCAAGGACCGCCCAACAGTCTCAACATCGTGTGCGAAACACTGAACACCACATGAAGAAAACGTTGCCGCAGAATATGAGATGTTGGATGAAAACTGACCTGGTAAATATTTCATCATCTCCTCAAAGGTCTTCTTGGCTCTGACTTGTTTGTCCTCTGTGGTTCGCTGTACGCTGCTCTCACAGAAGACGGCGTCTGCGGGAATGAATCGGCACAAATACATCAAGCAGTCCATTCTGAGCTTTTTATATTTGTTCTTCCAAAAGATATATTGTTGTTTCTGTCTCTGTAGTTCAAAGACGGAAGAGGAGAGACAACAACTGCACAGACTGCAGATTCTCAAACCATCACACGTAAAAACCACACCTGGTAACTCTGCTGTCCACTTTAAGATTTCAGCAGAAAACTAATTGTACATTTTATAATGTGTGGTTCAAAAACTACTTCCAGTCATCCTCAGAGTTTTAACAAACCTGTATTTAGTGGGAATCTGTACATGTTGTGCATTTATACTTGGGCTGTAAGAGGAAAGAGAGACGCACCTCTGAGCTGTGTGATGAGGGAGACCAGGTGGTGCTCCTGGAGGATCTGCTCCAGTTTAGACAGCATGTACTGGTCCATGTAGGCTTCGAAGGTGTTCTTGAACAGGATCCTCCCCGCGGCCAGGATGTGGTGCAACCAGTCCGGTATGTGGAACGCCACACGACCTGTCACCCAAAACACAGAGTCCATACACCACTAAGCTGTGTCTGTATCTGAGGCAACAGTTTCCCATAAACACGGGACAGGAATGTGTTTTTGGACACTGGACGTTTTAAAAATCTAAGTATTTTAAAGAATGATGGTGGAAATCTGTCCACTGATATGTGCAACTGATGACGGGAAGCAATCAAGACATGTGGAGACATCTTTAAGAACAGTGCAGACCTCAGTGTTCATCTTTTCTTCTACTATTTGTCTTCACTGCTGGCGTGTTAGTTACTTAATTTTACTTAAAAAACACTTAACAGTGGTGACAATGACGCTAACTGGTGTTAAACTGTTGCTGTAAATCACTTTTAATGCACCCTAACTATATTTAAATCTAACTTCTGACCTCATCCCCGTGCTGACTTTGTCACCTGATGGTTTTTCTCTGACATTCACGTGTAAAATGACACGCTTGAGACGCAGTTGAGTGGCGCTAAATGGCGTGAAATTACACAAGACACCGGTGTGTCATTCACACGCCATTCGATGCTACCAGGCTCTTCTCTTTGTAGTGTTTTTAAATTATGTCCTTTCAAATCATGAACTCGTCTCTGTGTTTTTTAGTCCCGCTACAAATAAACTTGCCTTAAAACAGCTGTGAAATTCTGATTTATTGCCTTCATTATCCTTTTTCCCCCATCTGGTGTTACCGTGTTTGTTTTGTTCTTTCACTTCCTCTCCTCTTTAACAGAAACGACACAAATGTAGTCAGTAAACCTTTAACTTGTTGAAACTGAGAAAAATAACTTCTGTTCAGAAACAAGTTCCTTCAGATGTTTTCCATTAGTCTCACACCTCTAAATAAGTTTCAGCTCTTGGTATCGAGGGGGAAGTGCAGAAGGTCAAAAGGTCTGTTGGAAGAAACCAAATTTGCTGAGCACTGTGTTATACTTCAGTAGAGTTTGATTTGGTGACCGTCACTTACCGACGTACATCATGTAGTCATACATGCCGTCAACAGGGACCATATCCATGAAGCAGTTTTGGTTGCTTCTCCACTCCAGACTCTCTGCCAGGTTTGCGTTGTTCTTGAACAGGTCGCTGAAGAGCTGCAAAGCGAATGATCAGCGAGAGTCACGAATATTAGGATTTTGAACAACACTGGATGTGAATCTTGAAACTTATCGGGTTGATCTGCGGAGTCACGTGAAGTAAACCATGCCTTCAACTTTGTGAAGATTAACATCAACTTGTGGCAGGAATGCATTGAAGCGTAATTTAAAGCAAACGTTACTCTAAGTGCTCCTGCGTCAAGCGACATTACGCTGCTGCAGGGGGAGAGCTTGTTCCTCCGGACTGGACTTAATTCTGTAATCAATACTGGGATGGGGGCTGAAATCACCTAATTAGAGTGGATGTAAATGTAGGTTTGAACATTCTATATATTGTGCTGACAAAATTAGTTTCCTGCCCAACTCTTATCATACAGACTTGTCTTCCTCCCTGAGGACAGAGGAAATACTTTTCCTCTCAGACCTGATAAAATGGATGTTTTTAAACCGACAGGAAAGCTCCAGATAAAATGCTTCTGATTTGAGTTGTTTACCTCTTGAAGCTGATTATTAAAGTGTCAGACAGTCTGAGGACTTTGGGGATTTACCAGCAATGATAACACGAGACAAAAAGAGTACTCATATCCAGGCCTGGTGGGAGCATGTTTAGTTTGTGTTAAGAAGAATTTAATCTTTTTTTTTTTTTTTTTTTTACCCGCTTGTTGTTCTCGGTGGAGGGGCTGAGGATGGTCAGCTCGGGTCTGCTGGGTTTGGGTTTTGGCGACTCGCAGGAGTTGATGAAGGACTGGATGAAAGGCTCCAGGTTCTGTCCTTTCTGGAAAAAACAAGACGTCAGTTAAGTTTCACTGTTTAATATCACCTGCGTCACGATGAACTAGTCACAGCACTGACGGAGGGCGCTGGCTACGTGCCGCTGTGAGCATTTATTCTTGTTGGCGGCGGGGTTTTTAATGTTCCACTGTGTTGAGTTTCTTCTTCTTTGTTGGAGGAGGCTATTGCAAACAATGCCAACAGACAGTGAGCAGATCATGTTGGAGCTGATCTATATATTTCCAGGAAGTTAATAATTTTCAAAACAACTTTAATAATTTCTGCTCAGCCTGATTTCCCTTGAGGATCCTGGACTGAACGGTTATGTGGGAAATTCAGGCTCCACTGACTGAACAGCTCTGGGAGAATAAAGAAAAGTTCTCAAGAGGTGACTGTGTGTCTTATCTTCCACTCCCACACCCAGAGGTCAGCCACATAGCAGCACCTCGGGAGGCTGTGGGAGGCTGGAGGTTTACTGATTACTTAACTTGAACTCCTCTTGGTCCTCTGATTAAAAGGAAGTTTCCATCATCACTACTCCCTGCACAGTTATTGCTGCTGGGGAAACAAAAGCTTCACGCCAGAAGTATTTCCTTTGTGCAAATATTGTTGTTGTTTTTGGCTTAACATGATTCATAAAAAAATCCACTACATCTTGTTGAACGCTCACATCCCTCTAAAAATCAACTCCTTTTATGCAGCGTGAGATGTTTGCTGGTTGAACTGACATTAACAGATTACATTGAGCAGTGGTTGGCTATATATAAAATGTAAACAGTTACAGAGAGTGTCTGTTTTCCATGCACTGGTTTTAAATGGACAGCCAATACCTTAGAAGGAGTAGTTTACCACTCTCATGTCTGTACTGTAAATGTGCAGCAACAGCAGGCAGTCTGTTAGCTCAGCTTAGCATAAACACTGGAGAATTTCTATAGGTAGGTAGGTGTACAAATATTTAAAAATACCTCCATTATTATTCTTCATTTCAGCTCAGGAGGGACTCACCTCTTTCATCAGCTTCCCTGGTACAGACTTGAAAATCTTTCCTGTAAAACAAAGACTCAGTTAACAATCTAAAATAAATAAACTTTCGGGAGGAGGAAAAGCTGAAGGCACCGATAAGAAAAGATGATGATGATGAAAGGTGATATTTAGAAAAGGTAGAAGGAGAAAAGTCAGCAGGTTCGCTTTAGATAAAAAGAACACATTTATAAGTGGACTGAATTTGGGGGGATCTGAAGCCCAGGTTGAAGACTGTGGTTCATGTCTGTGCGGTGCAGATCAGCTAATCCTGGCCAGGTTGGGGTTTAGTTTTTGCACCTTGACTTGACACCTTGTCTTGACGCAAGCATTTGTCAAGTAGGGAAGTATGTTGTCTGTTCTTTTCTAAAAGTCGCAGGGCTCGAAAATATGTTGGAATCACAATCTACAATTACACAATCTCTAATTGTATGAAATCAGGTTTGGTTGGACAACAGCAACGACCACAACTCCTTCACGGAGGGACCTGCGAATGTTGTCAAAGCCTCTAGCTGCTGCTCAGTGACCAGCAGGGCAACACGGAGGTTGCAGAGCACTTCCTGAAGGCATGGAGGGAATGCGATGCTAACAAGCTGACCAATCACAGTTCTTGTTGTCTGCGTCAAGTAAAGTAGTGAAGTTTACGTACCCAGGTTGACATCAGGCAGCATCCTGTCCAGGAACTGAGACTCCATGCTGTACGGAGACAGGAAGTCTGCCAGCAGCTGACTGTTACTGAGCTCTGGATGCCGCAGGAGTCTCTGCACACAAACACACACCAGCAGCTTCATACATTTACACTTTAATTCAACTGCTGTTCTGCTGCAACACAAACGATCAAATCTGATAAATGGGACAAACATGAAATTATGCATTGAGTACTAAATCATGAGTTTCTAATTGTGTTGACAGCCTTCACTACAACTCTCACCCAACTCTAGAGCGTGCAGAACAAAGGTTAGCATGCAGTACTTTCTATTAAGGTTGAATACCTGTAAATATTCCTCAAATTCTTCTCTTTTTGATGTGAGGAACTCGTAATTCTTTGGTCCAATAATTCTTTTGGATGGAAGCTGCGCATCTGCAAATGTGCCTGGAAAATATTGATGGAATAAAACATTCACATGTAGCTCTTTATGGAGAACATATACGGAAAAATGTTTTAAACAGCTGTGGGCTAATGTTGTCATTAGAGTTACCGTGGAACTCGGTGAGTTTGGATTCTAGTACGTAGAACTCCAGATATCTTCTGTAGACCGACCACTTTTCAGTTTCATGACCAGCTGCAAGAAGAGGGCGACAAATTACAACATGTCTGACTGTTAAAGGCTAACGCGTGGGGAAGTTGATGACTCGAGCCACAGACTCCACTGACATTTGTCTCTGTGTAAAAAAAAATCTATTTGGTCTGAAAGCAAATAAATCTGATTAGTTATTCAATTGTCTGCTGCTTTTGTCCCTGGATCAAAATTATCAGTCAAAACAAATTCCTACTCCTGACCAACTCAAAGGGAAACCTGGGGCCTATATTCACTACGTTGGTGTTGTAATGACTCGTAGGCTTTGAATCCGTACAGTAAATGGTTTCAGCCGGCAGCTGAAAAGGTCGCAGACGACAGTGCAAACGAGAGTCAGAGTTGGAGAGAGGAGTTTGTCGTGTTGGAGTAACGTTAGGAAATAAAGTCTTGCTAGCTCCTCGACGTACTAGGGCTGCAACTAATGATTCATTTCATTAATCTTATCATTAATCTTGATTAATTGATTCGTTTTTTGGTCGATAAATTGTAAAAAAATGGTGAAAAATGTCGCTCAGCGTTTTTTTTTTTTAGTTTACTGTCACAGAGGAGGAAAGAAACCAGAAAATATTCACATTTAAGAAGCGAAAATTAGAGAACGTTTACTTCTTTTTTCTTTAAAACAGGACTCAAACTGATTAATCAAATAGTTGGCGATTAATCTGTGCAGCTCTAATCCATACACGACAAACTCCACTACTTCGTTTTCATCACCAGGTTTAACAATACCGAGACATTCCTTTAATGACACACATAATGAGTGACACATGTTTTGGGTTTACCAAACAATTTAGATAAATGTAGACGTCAGTAGGCCAAAGTGAAGTATGTTTCTATGACATGAAACGGCTCAGCGTTGTAGATCTACGTTCACATACCGGTAGAGTGCAGTGACAGAGGCTTGTGTTTCGCGCTCGCTCACCTTCCTTCCTGTCGTTGCGTTCCACGTCGATGCAGAAGACGGGGATCTTCTCCCTCTTGGCCTCGTCGTCGTAGATGTCGATGTAAGGGATGGTGATGCTCCAGGCCGACAGGTTCCTCAGGGCGCCCGGTGTGCTGGCCGGCTCGGCGGGGCAGTCGTCCTCCATCACGACAGTCGCCTCCTCCACCTGCAGGGACACAAAGAGCCAAACCGAGGAACAAATAATCACTTTTACTTTGAAGTTTGGTGAGGTTAAATTAAATTATGTGTAATTTTCTGCGTAACACCTAAATTGTGTGAGTGGAGGACAGATAAAATTATTTATAAAGGAGTAGATGGATGTATTGAAAGAAAGGATAAAAGGAAAGTAGATAAATGCTTCGTTTTGCAAACCGTCAACAGGAGGTAGAGATTCTCATCGCAGCTCCTAATTTTACACCCGTGAAAAAGACACACTCACCAAATCCTCGCCGAAGTCGTTCATGGCGCTGGGTGGCAGCATGGCTCCCTCCATGGTCGTGCTCTTGAACACACCTTTGATTTTGCTGCCAATCCTGCTGATCCCGAACGACTCGCCTCGTTTTGAAGTGTTTCTGGGGTGAACAGAGAAATACGCTGATGCACGCATCTAACCTGCATTACGACTACAACACGACCCCTTTAATCTCATCTCTTCAGTCTAAATATTCTGTCAGCTTTGTTTCCATCCTTCTTTATCACGCTCAGGTGTTTGAAAACTGTAAAATGACTCGTTGACAGAGCATTTACCTTCGTGTTATGACAACTGATGGGAAAAAAACTGACTTTCTCTGTGTGGTGCATCAGTCATGCAGCAGACATGCAGACAGCTAAATGTCTTTTTTAACCACGGGTAAAAGCAGCTTGTACATTTTGAAAACTACTTTCTAACGTTTAACCAGGTGTTGTGACAATATGTGGGCGCCTCACAAAGTGCCTATTCTTTCATTCGATATTTACTTATTTAAACACATATCTTGCGCATTTTAGACTGTATTTTATTGAGGGAATGATCTCATGGTGCAAAACAAAATGAACCTCTGATGCATTTGAGAAGTTTCACTTACTTCCTCTATGTAAGGGGAAGATATCACTCTGGTATCATATTGAAAATTAGGTATTGTACTGGCAAAGTTACAGACAAAAAAAAACTATACCTAGCCCTATTTAAAGGAGTTACAGATGTTTGCAAGTGGCCATGTTGGAAAGGAGACAAAGCAAAGCTTCTATTTTAACGTCAAGACACTGAACTGAACAAGACACAGTGATGCATCATGATGCTGCTGCATGTCAGCGTCAGTTTGAGGTTAAAAGGTTGAAAGTCTCATTCTAAGGTAAAAGAAAACTTCCAATCCCGGTCGGAGACAAACATCCATCATCTCAAACATGGAGTTAAAGTCAGAGTGCAAGCATCAGCGTGACACGCACACACAGACAAAAGCCCAGCAGAGGCTCATGACGTTAAGATTTGTAAATCAAGGACTAGTTTGTTACACAGGAGACATGTTTGATCCACAGAGCAGCGTACAGTTGAATTATACCGTATCTGCATGCATCATAATATGATTATAATACTGCGCACTGGTTGTTTGCATATAGTATCTTGCAAGCAGCAGACTCTGTGAGGCCAGGTAACATGCCGAATACCCACTTACCTGTTTTCTTCCAAACTGAAGCTATTTCTGGAATAGGATGCACAAGAGCAACTAATGATGACAGTTTGGACAAAAGACCTTCAAGGGAGCAAACCTTAGAGGGCTGTTCTCTACTACTAAATGCAGGAACAGTGTAAAAACAAAACACCTTTTGAGTGTTGAATCATGTCTGGTTTAGTGCGCTTTAGATTGCGAGCTGGGAGGGGGGGTTACACACAGTAGCTGATTCAGAGCAGACTCTATTCATTCAACTTACACTGTAAATTTCCAGCTAAACTGAGGCTTTTCTCTCTCTCTCCTGACATCCACCGGTCTTGTGCAGAGTTTTGCGTGCATGCCGTGCTGCCGACAGCTCCGTGCACGTCGCGGTTCCTCGCGGGTCAATTTCAAGTAGCCGGCTGTTTAAAAACGCTAAAATATTCTTTGGGCGGTTCATCGACGGTGATAAATTATCCGAAAGTCCCGCGAGGTGCGGACAACTCGGCACAACACCAGTGAGGCCGGGGCTCCTCTTCCGCCACCGCACACATACACGCTACGTACGCCTCAAACATGCAGGGCATCGTCTGCAGCTTCACCACGTCGGCGTACGAGAGGGAGGACAGCGTGTGGTTAGACTGCTTTCACTCTGTGTTTCTGTTCAGAGAGGTAAAACGTTTACACAGGAGACAAACAGGAAGGTACTACACAAGTTTGTACACAAATAAAAGTAACTCAACACCAGGCTGAGAAGTGGAACTTCACTGCCCTCCGTGGTTCAAAGTTTCATGTCTGTTTTACCTGTACATCACTGCAGCAAGGTGTTCATGAACATCTCTTCTTTTATCATTTGCAATTATTGCTCAACTCTTACACTAAACAGTGAGGAAAATAATTCACAAAAAATTCAATGAATTATGACAAATAAGACCCATAAACTTCAACAAACTGATTTTAAAATTAGTGGAAAACACCTTTAAAGAGATTCTATGGTCTCAGGTGAACGATGAAAAACCAAAAGTAGTAGTTATATCACTACCCACACACACGCTACGCCTACACATGCGCACTGCCGCTCCAGGGTTAGGGTTACAATTTTGGATTTATTCATGCACTTCAAAAAAATTTATTGAAAGTTATATTCTTTTTACATGTTTATTTACAGCATTAAACATTGAAATGTATATTGTAATAGGCTGCATATTAACTTATTGGGCGAAAACTGGTAATTCTATGTAAAATCAGACGTTGAGCACCCCCATATCACCAAAATGGCGTGATCCCTGTTTCACTGTGAAGCTTAGACTACGAGATTGACAGTGGAATCAGGCTCCGCCCATCAAAGCATCAAATCTTTGACTAGTGAGGGTCAGCTCTAGTAAGTATGTTTTTAGTTTAAGTAGTGCTTGTGTTCAGCATCTCCTTACAATTTGTTCGGTGTGGAACGTGATGTTAAATATAATGCCAGTAAGAGCGTCGCCATGATCTGCAGAACTTAAGATGGTAATTGTTTAAAATATCCTGACTTCAAACTGGCTAACAACAAGCCTAGTGTCTATTTTAGTTTAGGGGATATAAAGATATCTCTGTTCGAAGCATGTTGTACTCCACTCTCTACTGCGCACTTGTGGTCAAATTATAGAACGGCAAGTCTGCAAAAACTAGGACCTGACGTTACAATGTAATTACTACTCAAGAGACCAAGATGGTGTAGTGCAGGAGAGATGTTTGTGGCTGAAGGAGTAAGGACCTTTCATTCTGTCTTGAGAACCCTCTTGTATAAATTAATGCGCTGGCTTAATGGTTCACAAAATGAAATAATTTTGAGCTTGACCAATCCCATATGTCTTGATTGTCTTTTAAAATCATTTTAAAATTCTTCTAACCAGGATTTACTAAGGTGTTTTTTATTATGTACAAATGTGTGTATGCGGGCATGTATATATATGTTTTGTTGTGGGTAAGATCTGGACCTTGAGTCTGTAATAAAGTTTTGATTGATTGATTGATTATGTTTGTATTATTTTTTTCAGTGGAATTCCCCCCCCCAGCACCTTGTCACATGTTTAACTCTTGTGTACTTTTATTCCCGCGTGACAAAATAAATTAAAAGCAAACTAAAAGTCTAATTTAAAAAACAGGCACTATAACATACCTGTTAATTCTTGAGTTCCTCGTTGGAGACTCGGCGCCTCTCAGCAGGTGTCTGAAGTACTGAACACAGAGAGGCGACACAGTCAGTGCACAAATTACAACTAATGTATGACTGGAAGTCCTGGATGTAGCACATTTAAATTAAATTTGAGGTAGAGCCAATTTTCATACTGTTGGGTAGTTTAATCAATAATCCATCTGCTTTGTTTGTTAAAAGCTGAACATGAAAGTTAACAAGTAACTAAAGCTGTGCGATTAATGTAGAGTAATTAAAAGTACAATATTTCCCTATAAAATGGAGTGAAGTATAAAATATATAAACTTTGTTATTTAGCAACAATGAAACAGTTGAAACCTGTATTTGTTTCTACTCGTCG
>NW_024043018.1:0-3387 GCF_014851395.1 Micropterus salmoides | reverse complement strand
TTTTTTTAAAACTCTTGACAATTTAGTCCCAAACTTCTTGTAATTGTTTCAGCTATATTGTTAGTAGTAACGGCCGCCTGTTACTCGATTAACAAACCAATTTATCCAAAATAAATATCAAAAACGTGTCTAATCAATAAACCAGTATTTTATTCAGTCGTCCCGATGAAGAACTTTAGAATAATGACAATAGCAGCAGATCTTAAAATGAATCAAATTTCCACGTCACTGATGTGTTGCGATAACAACAATATCAGACATTAGGCTACTTTACTCAAAACTTTAAATGTTTCTGACATGGATTTATTTCAGTATGGAGTAATATGCAGCATGATAATCAGATGTGCTTCTGCATCAGTTTGGGGCAAAGGAAACAAGTGAAGCCGTTTCATACGACAGTCACAGATCGTCTGTAACGTTTGAGCCGTTGTCTCGCTCGTGCGTGGCAGAAACAGAAAATATGAAAACGTCACGTTACCATGACAGCAGCGGGGCACAAATTACTTTTAACACGAGGGTGAAGAAGAAATAAATTTTAACGGACTACGCGTCGTCGTGCTGATAATGTGCCGTGCTCGTGTGGAGACTTGCGGTGCTGCCGTCACGTGTTCACGCCGCTTCGCGCATTTTGTGGACAGCAGTCGTGCTGCAGTGAAGCTCACGGAGCGAGCACCACGTCGTTGTTCGAAGGTGCGGTCTTTAGCTGGAGCTTGTCTGGGGGGAATCCCACTAACACCGGATGCAGCGACACTCCGACGCACGTGACGCGAGTAGTGCGTAGTGCTTGTGTAGTGCGTTTACTTTACTAACCTAATTTAAGTTGCATTATTTACAAGTTACTGTAAGTCTCCTCTCAAAGTCTTGTTGGGCTTCTCGTGCGCGAGCGAGACTCTTAGGCAACAGGAAACGCATCTTATCTCCTTCATGCTCAGCTGAATGGTTTTATGCCCCTCACAGCCGACTTAAATCTGATCTGAACGCCTCTGGAGATTCACAGACTATTCCCCAACGTTCAACATAAGCTGCGCAACTTCCTGTCTTGGATCGACTAGTCTCCAAACCACAATGTCAAAAAAAAAAAACCCACAGAAGTGCGAGAAGTGACGGGGAAATTACGCAAAACCACCAGTGAAACAAGAGTTCTTTATGTACTTCATATATTGTGAAACATGAAAAATGAAGAGACTCAGGGTGAAAGAACAGATCAGCACAGACGGGCAGCAGGGATTGTCGGAGATACAGAGAGAGTCAGAGGTGAATTAAAACTGTTCTGTAGTGAAAAAGTAGCTGCCTGCTCTCATTGGCTGGATGTTATTGTCTCTGGATATTTAGCATGCTCTCTCTCTCTCTCTCTCTCTCTCTCTCTCTGGTGTCTGCAATGCCTCGCAAAGCATCGGCGAGCCTCTTTCATGGGTCATTAAGTAGTTCACACGTAACGATCAAGCGTCGATTAGCGAGCGCCGATCGCTCACTGATTTGCCCCCGATCACCCCGTCGTGCAGTGTGACCCAGGCTTAAGGTGATGACTGATTTATGTAGGAAAATAAATTTTAAAAGAACTGCATGAACCTTTTTCTGCTTCTGGATGGGGGGGCATGACAGAAAAAGTTTGAGAAGCACCGTGTTCAGCCAACATTGTCTCTGTATTTTCTTGTCAATACTGTGTTTAGTTTTCACCGTGGGGTTTGGAGAGACTCCTTAACCATTTGTAGCTGCGTGTGCTTAGAGGGAATTACACATGTGGTTTATTGTTGGTGGAGCATGCAGGGAATTTTTGCATTCCTGACAGACTTACCAGCTTCACCGCCTCCTGGGCCGCTTCCTTGGTGCAGAACGTGACAAAGGCGTAGCCCCTGTTCAGGCCGCTCAGCGGGTCCATCATTAGCCTGAGGTCCCAGATGGGCCCGGCCTTCTCAAAGAGAGGAACCAGCTCGTCTTCAAACAAGTCACGGGGAATCTTCCCCACAATATCTAGGGGAGAGAAAAAAACACATCTCATTTATTAATCATGAAAAACAACCCTTTAATGAGAAATACATTCATAGGGATGTGACCCTAGTGGATGTTCCCCCCTAAAAACTACGAGAGATTCAAAATTTAGTGTGACTTCTTTTATATTTCAGCCTTTAACCTACTAAAAGCTGACAGAACCACACAGGTCCAAGTTCAGAACAACAAAAAAAAATCCAACTAACCTTCCTTTTTTATACAAACACGTTGTATGGACAAGAGGTACGTAAGGTAATAAGCTGTTCAGAAGGAAACAATTACCTTGGTACCAACGTGTGCAGTTCACTAAACCACAGTAAACATTGGCGTTTACGTGGCCTATAAATGTGAAGCGATATGCAGAATGTCAGTCTGCCAGTGTCGCTTATTATGTAAATCGAGAGTATCGAGACTTAGAAGGTGAAAAATAAATCACTAAGCCTGCATGAGGAAAATCTGCTGTGTGAGAAAACACTGTTACACATCAAGATAACCATATGATTTGTGATGCATAAAAACAAATACTGAAGTGTACGTTAGCTGCCTGGTTGTTTAAAAATTCATTACAGAATTAGAAACTAAATGTTTCTGGAGCAGCAACAGTAAAGTTTACAGCAGCAGAGTCACTATATAAACTCAATAATCTCTCCCTGGAAACAAATTCAACATGTCAATAAAATAAAATCATATTAGTGAAGTTAAGATAAACGAAGAACTCAGACATCAGTATCAGTCCTCCTCCTCTGTTATTCACTGCCTGCAGGTAACGTTACAGCCGGGAGAGAGAAGAGCAGCTGGTGTGTCTCCGCCAGCAGCTGAGTTTACAACAATGTGCCAAATTGTAAGGTACTAAGCTCAACAGTTAAGACTACAGAGAGCTTTTCTTTTAGCTCGTTTAAAACAATTCGCTCCTTGCAGAGGAGGAGAGACTGGACAGAGCAGATTAAAAAGTGCTTTGTACAGGTTTACATGTTTATGCTTGTTGAACGGATGGATTATATATTAAACTAGTTGTCTTCAACTCAAGTAATTTTGGAGTGAACTTCACCTCACCGTCTCTCTGCTGCCTGATGATAAACACTACGGTCTGCAGCCCCAGGGCCCATTTAACAGTCATTTCATTCATTGCGTTTCAGGCGGTCTTTTTGCGGCGTGTTTTTCGTGCATGTTCACATTGTCATGATGATAATAACATTTATCGGTCAGCACCAATTCTAATACTTTTGCATTTTGTTCCCCTCGACGGCTCATAGTTTAATTTAATCTAAACACAACCACAACGCAGCGTACCTCTGTTCCAACATTGGGCTGGGCACCCGAGTACACCGACTCAGGGGGGGCCCGCCATACTTCCGCTGCCCTGTTGTTACGTCAAGTGTGTAGTTGGTTCTGTCCAGG
>NW_024043017.1:0-25906 GCF_014851395.1 Micropterus salmoides | reverse complement strand
TTTTCTTGTTTGTCTTTTAGCGGGTCTATTTTTACCTTTTCCCCGTTTTCTTCCACCAACACGAAAGCAAAGTACACTGGTTACATCCTGTCACTGGAGACAGTAATCACGGGGCACAGAAAAACTCCAGGTAAACAATCCGAGAATGTGTTTTCTGCAATCCCTGCGAAAACACGCACATACACACGCAGGGGAAGGTTATCGCGCGTCACAGTGGAGGAAAAAGGGGCGACAAGTTGCGGAGATAGCCGTGGAAGACTGTGAGGGAGATTTCTTTTCTCTGCAGCAAAGCAACAACCTCCTCTGCCCGCTCCCCTCTTGCTTTCCTCTGACGGACCATTACGCACGGCGTACCCCCACCTCCTCCTGCTCGCTCCACCTGGACACTTTGCGACACAGTTTTTAAAAGTTCCGTCACGTAGGCGTGAACCGATTTCGGAGCCGATTCCCTGCAGTGACATTTGACTATTTGCCACAGAACCACGCTCTGCTGCAGAACACAGTGTTTCCAAGCACGTACAGGCACCGAAGCTGCTGAAAGAACAATGCGTCAGTGCAAAGCCGATATTCCAACATAAAACACATCTGCCGCGACAGGAAGGGATGACGGGAGGGAAGGCATCGTTGCATGCAGATTAGCAGTGTTTTCACAGTAAACATCTGGACGCTGAACAGTACAGGCATAGATGCAGAAGGATTGAGTAAAATCTGATCTGGTTATTGGGGAGGGGACGCAGAATTGCATAAAAGCTCAAGACAAATAAGCTATTTGTGGTACCGACACTGCATTGGTGTGTGTGTGTGTGTGTGTGTGTGGTGTGTGTGTGAAATCAGCTTCACATATTTATGCACAGGTGCTTATGGTTCTGTGTTTTTTCTTTACCTCTTTACAGATTTACCAACAGGCTGGGAGGAAGGATACACATTCGAGGGCGCTCGCTGCTTCATCAAGTGAGTTGAAACGTGTGGCGAGATACCGATAGATGCAGAGGGGGATACAGGCAGTGTGAGTAGCGTCTCAGGCGGCGAGGGGCCGCTTTGTTTGGTAGGCAGGCACAGCGATTTCTCTCAGCTATCATCAACGCCCACCTCTCTGCCCTGCTGGACGAACTCAAATACATCTATGTGCCTCTCATGTAACACACAGTGCTCCTACACAGGCAGACAACTAGTGTGAATGGATAGCTATAATGGTCATGACTTTCTATTGCTGTTGCTGCACTATTAGTCTCTCTCTTGTCACACATGCACTCCAATGGAGGGATTTGCTTGGGAACATGTCTCTGCTGCTTGTGGGACACAAATTTGACAAGTATGTGTGACTCAGAGCCTGTTCTGCTGCACTAAACAGGCTCTACTTGTTGGCGTGCTGCTGTTGTGCGCCTGTGTGTGTGTGTGTGTGTGTGTGTGTGTGTATGTGTGCGTGCGTGCGCGCGCGCGTGTGATGACTATTAGCAACTCCAGCTCCTTGTGCACATTTGTGTACATGTACATTTTATGGACCTGAGCCCACAGCTCGCATACACTGTCTCTGAGGCTGAGAGCAGGAACTTTCATTTGTTCTACCTACTTTCTCACCTAGTTTTCCTGCTGTTGCTTGTGCTGTCTGGGGCCATTTTGAGAGCAGTAGCTGACACATACTGTGAGCTAATATAGCTGCTCTATAAATAGCCCAGAGCCACTACTCATTGATAGCTTATGTATGAATGTATACAGAATGTATCTCAATGGAAATGTAAATATATAAGCACAGTTACACGTGTTAAGTGCTCACATGCAAACGCAGACAGTCATTTGAATGAGTCAATGGCAGTCAGATGTGACAAATGGAAAGCTGTGAATTCAGGTGTAAATCCAGCCAGAACTCATTGCGGACACCATAGGACCCAGCGTAGAACACATTCAGAGGTGGTGCAGGGAGGCATGCAATTGTGTACAACACTGTTCCCAATAATTACTGTGCAAAGCAGACATAAAAAATTTTACCAGTAATCCCTTATTCACATGTTGATGTGTATATGGGCCAGTATCAACAAATCGTGTTTTACATTAAGAATTTCTACAGAGAATAAAAGTACTAATAAAAATACTTAGACATATTACTGATGTTCACAATATAAATGTGTGTAAGCAGGGAGACAACCATTTCATTTACTAGAGTAAAAAATATTAAAATTATTAAAAATGATTATACTGTTAATGTAATGTTATGTAGACTAGTCACCAGAGCCAGGTCTGATCTCTCTGGGGCTCAAAGCAAAATTCTGCAAAGCTGCCCTCTTACCTGACTAGCGACCCAAGTAAACCATTTGCCATTGCCACACAGTCACACCTGACATCCCAATGCTCCCACTAGAATCATCCCTCCTTTAAACAGTTTGCTCCATCTGTAGGTTGAAAAATAAGTAAACCTCTACAGAATGAGATAGAAAAAATAATATTTACAAATTTATAATAGCATATTTTCAATAGAATCTTAAGATAAGTGAATATTTACACAGCTGAGTCTGTGCTTGTAATGGCTGGTAATCCAGCATCTCCTCTACTGACAAGCATAAGGGCAGCACCTGTTAATTATACATAACAATACAAACATAACACTATTTATACTCTGGCTTGGCTGAATACTTGAAGGTTATTACTTACTGAGAGATTCATATTCCCCAGTATGCCCAGCGTATCAACATAAATTTAATATTTAATCAACAGTCAATTCGCAGACACGGTGGATATTTTACAAGCAACAGTAGAGTGCAGATGTTGGTTTTGGTTGTTTGATAACTAAAAAACAAGATAGGTTCTTCAGTCAGTTGCCATCGACCAGACACTGATATATATCTGGAGATGGTCCCCCAGTCGCTGCACAGTGTGAATGAATTTAGCTACATGTATGTGACAATAAAGTACTTTTACCTTTACATACTTCATTACAAATTGGCATGTGGCACACCGTCTGCTGTGAAAACGGATTACAGGTGGAAAACTCCAGAAAATAGACGAGTTCTGTGTCTTTTGGGTGAGTTTATAAAACATACTGGAGAAAGTCAGGAGAGCAGAAAGAGAGACAGGGAAATGAGAGACCTGAGGTGTAGGTGTGTCTGAGTGTAGGGAAAAGAAAAGTCCGAGGCAGGTGCAAAGCAGGTAGATTTAAAAATAATAATAATGATGTTTGTGGGGATTACGGATGGGAATCTTGAATTTTTATTGATATTGATACCATTATTGAGACTGCTTAACGATCTGAGTCTTTATCGATGCACTGTCGATACTTTACTATTATTTGGTGATGGTTATCTGGTAAGACCAGACCCAACGGGCATGAGGTAGGCCTGCACAGTATGAGGAAAATATTCAATGTGCGATAACATTGTTATTTATTTAGATGACATATCACTTGTAATAAATAACCAAATACAGAAGTGTGATTATTAGCTGCCTGGTTGTTTTGAAATTAATTATAGGATGAGAATTTAATATTTTAAAGACAAATGTGGTTTCTAGAGCAGCAACATTAATGTTTACAACAGCAACATCTCTAAATAAAGTCAATATGTGACATCACAATACTGAGTGATGTTTAGAAAGAAGAATAAACTCAGTCAGTATCAGTCCTTCCTCCTCCTCCTCTCTGCTGTTATTCACTGCCTGCTAGTAACATTACCTGGTAGAAGGAGGAGCGTTAGGTTTGTCTCAGCCAGCAGCTGAGTTTACAACAATGTGTCGAATTTTAAAACTACAGACCAGTATATGGTGCAGACAGACAGCTTTCTATGTAGCTTGTTTGTAACATTTGGCTAATGCCAAGCTAACGTTAGCTGTGCTTACATAATACAGGATGAGAGGCTAAGGACAGAGCAGCTTAATGAACCTTTCCTACACACAGGTGTATTGATAAAGTATTGTCTTTTTACTTGTGAAGATTTTATTGCATGTACTTACAGTAACGAGCGTAGCTGTCTGCAACTCAGTTAGTTTGGAGCTAACTCTCCACCGCGACGGGGCGGAGTCTCGCTCTGCTGGCCGCTGTGCGTATGTCTATGTAGGAGCTGACAGAGAGCAGCAGAGGCTGCAGCCTGATGATAAACAGGCCCATTTAATAGCCATCAATAAATAGCAAAACATTAGTTTTCTTATTCATTGCGTTTCAAGTTAAATCAGATTTGACGCTTGAGTCAAAATGTTACATTATAGGACCCGCTAGTCTCGATAGCAGTATTGATAAGCTCAGACCTTATTGATTTTCGTGTTTTGAGGAAGTTTGGAACCGGGTCCTTTTAGAACCGGGTATCGATCCCCATCCCTAGTGGGGGTTAAAACCTGCTTTCATAGGGCGGTATAATTTAGATGCCTGCTCAACATTGTGATGTCCTTCAGCCATCACTGTTAGACGATGGTCTTGTCTACCGGTCCAACCCTAGTCCACGCTCAAATGAACGCATGTTCATGTGTTCTCTTTTCCGCACTGCAGTTTATAGAGCAACATTGCTTGTTGTTATTTATCAAACATAATAAATAGTTGTATTTCACTTTCACTTTTGTCAGGCACTGGCCTACCAAAACAGTTGATTGGGAAACTTCAGCTGGCCACTTCTTTTAGAATAGATTTTATGGTGTTTTTACTCACTTAAAAAGCTTGTAATGATATAGCACCTTCTTACATTTTAGAGTTTTTAAACCATATCAACCAGCAAAGCCCTTAGGTCCTCTGATGCTGCTATTTTAACTGCTGAGAAACTGCTTTTAGCTACTATGCTCCGAGACTGTGGAACACCCTGCTACATATGCAGGCTCTCTTGAAATGTTTAAAAATCAACTGACCTTTTTCAGGCAGTCATTCGTTAATCCTTATCGCTTTCTACTGTCATTTTTACTATTTTACCTTTTTATTTGATCTTTTAATCTATTTTTATCCATTTGTCTTTTTGTATTTTCTATCTATTGTGTTAAGCTATAAAGGACTTTGAGCTGCATTTCATGTGTGAAAGGTGCTTTACAAATAAAAGTTATTATTAATAATATTAATACTTTTTGAATACAGAATAAAATGTGTTTGTAGCATTGAGTATTAAGGGGTGACTAGAAAGGTGCCATACAAATACGGAGCACAGAGCATCTTTTTTATTTTAAGGTTTTTCAAAATTAAAATCATACTTACTTTATTTTATATAGGCAGAGTTCTTGTATGGCTGATAGTGTGCTTTTTTAGTTTCAGTACTGAAACTCGTGCTGCATTGGCATCAGCATACTCAACCCTAGTCTCAGCTCTTTCCCTGTGAAATGCTGTTTGGGTTTCTTCTTCAGGCATCTGAAATATACTCAAACCATCTAAAAAGTGAAAAATAACCTTTTGCTTGAGCTGTTGCAACTCACAGATTGTGATGAGGGGTCACAAGTGAGTTCTGCATTGGTCTAAAACTGAGATCTGAACCTGGTCTGATCCGGCTGAAATTGATTGAAACTGATCTCTCTCTTACCACCAAAAGCATTATGCAACGTAACAGCCCAAACTCAACCTGAAACTCCATACTATGTCAGGACCAATTGGGTTGCGTAGCGGAACTTCAGATATTCCACAAGTACGCATTAATCATTTACTACACATTTTTTGTACCAGGCGTCAACTGCAGTCTCTGCATTCAGTCGAAGTGAGGACAGGCAACGATAGAGGACTTTAGGTTTGAACAGACAGCATCTGCTGTTTTTCTCTTATTGCCTGACTCAGACTGCAGGCTAAGGATTAATGCTGCCCATTCACAATGATTCACAATGAGCAACATTTTACTCTGAACAATTAGGACTAGTCTCATTCACTGGACAACACTGCTTCATCACCACTTCTTGACATCCTTCAAATTCCTCTGAGATTCTTGCTCGGTCACTCTTCTATCAGCCCACTATTGGGATCCTGGTCCTGCTGCTCCCTCTGGTAATCATGGTGTTGAAGGACACTGCAGCCTTCTCAGTGCCCAGGCCCAGCCCTTCAGGGTGGGGGTCAAACGATCCTGCCTTTGTTTGATCCTCAGTTTTCATTTTCACACTGTTTATACTATCAGTTGCATTGAAGACCCTGTTAGGATCCCTCTACACATGGGTTGCCAACATGTTGATTTACTGTAATGAAGTCCACTCAGGGGTAAACTGACTCCTCAGCTGAAATGCCGTCTCTTGGCAACACTTTAGACTATGCATTTAGTTTGAAACAACACTGATTCTGTTTTTGAAACAATCTTTGATGAAATCCTGATTTTAGAGCGTGCAAAGCTCCAGTGGAATATGAGAAGTGACATACTACCCTTCTGTCTCTGCTATGTGACTGCTCCTGTCCAAACCACTGTTGTTTCAGGGGGAACTGAAACATGAAGACTGGCCAGATTTTCAGTGGGATTTGCATGTTTCTCATTTTTCATAAGTATCCAGAGCTGCTGCAGTGTCTTCCAAATGCCTTTCAAAACATTTTTTTCTTTGATTGCCAAGATTGTCCTACCAAGGTCAGTAGCTCTGTACAGCTAACTAATTGCTCCTACATTCACCCATAGCAAGTCAAGGGAGTTTTGGCTTGGAATGGAACATGGCAGCTTCTCATGTGTCATGGTTGAATGTTTAGTTATTTTCACTCATTTAAAAAAGGCACAGCATGACTCACAGTAAAATGAAAACCTGTTTACTGCCGGGTTGTTCCACTGACTGCAAGAAAACATGATGTAATTGACTGTGTCACCCATTCTTTTTTAGGGAAACATTTGGGTTTAGTTGTGTTGTAGATGATGTCAGGCAGTTTCATGCTGGGTCGCCCATCTAAGTTGAGGGTATACATTACAGTACATCACCTCAGCATCTCTGCGTCAGTTTAATAGAAAGAGGAGCGTCTGAGTTTTTAAATACCCTGGCATACTGTGATACCGTGATACGGCCCAAGCCTAATGCTTGGCTTTTACGCAATTTACAGGCCTACGACACAGGCATGTCTTAGCAAGGCATATATTGTTATTTTCAGAGTAATTTGGGGGCACTCAGAAATGCCCTCAGTTTGCACGTGAGTGTCACTATACATGTTCTGGTACAGCTTTTAAGATAGATATGTTTTACTCAAGTGTTTGAGTTTTTATGCCTGTACACCTAAAAGTTCTTAACACACAGCAAAGACCTGAATAAGCTGTATTCATCACAGTAAGGAAGAGACTGGGAATTGTGTTATTTGGCATGATACTTGTATAGCTGCTTAATTAAGTTGTTTGTGCTACTGCCACACTTTGAAACATTGGCTTTGCAGATACTGCAAGTAGCCGTAGAACTTAAGTAGTAAGCGTGAAATACCTCCAAACTGCTGACCCTTTGTTATTAGCGCCCCCTCATGCTATGTTAGCTCTCTTAGCAAAATGTTCAGGTCTACTGACGTGTAATTGAATTGAATAGATCAGCCCCCAATCCAGCTATTTAAGTCTTATTGGGCTAATATCTATATCAGTATCAGATTGGTGCATCTCTATTTTCATTTACATTACACATGTTCTGTGTATGTTCATGCTTTGGTCATGCATTTTCATGATGCAGATTTGACCTTTGACTGTAATACGAATGCTTGTGAGTTTTGACGAAAGGTTGAAATCAGTAAGGAGGAAATGAATCTAGCTGTTTAGGGCTTATCTGTTGCAGAAGAACCGATTTGACGTTTTTATTTTCACTGATTGGGGTATTCCCTTTGATTTGCATGTAGCCAGGTAATTGTGGAGCCAACACCTATGAGGCTGTTAGAGAAACTGCCACTTCCACATTTGTTTCAACACTCAGCTATTGTGGTTGCTCGGTGTGCTGTACATGTCAACTTAGGAACAAAACAAAATCCACATGTCTTCAAACTATGGAACTGATCAGCATGTGACTCTCACATCCACTTAGTTGTGTTATTACAGTAGATCTATTGTGTCTGTGTGGTGCTGTGTTAGTGTTATAATGTTATGCAGTTATTAAACTTTGTATTATTGCATTGTACTGTTGCTCATAAATACAAGGGAAAAAGTTGAGTTGATTTGATATTTCACCATCAGAATCAAGTAGCAAGCGCTTATTAGACATTGATTTGAAAGATTATAGTTTTGTACAACATGACACCCACTCAGTTGTATCTGCAACTGAACATGTATGGTGCTGCAGTTGTTGCAGTAGCAGTGGGTGATGATAAGATGCAGAATTGGGAGTCTTTATGGATGAGTTGTGTTGGCTGAATGAATACACAGTGACAAACCATTCTTGAGCACTTGTACTCTGTAGAGAAGCTGGGGCTGGGCCATATGGCCAAAAATGTTATCAGAATATAAAATTTCATATCATTTGATATTGATAATTATCACGATAAATGTCAAATTATGGCTGTGCGATATGACGGTATCTGTTGTTTGATGATAGGCAAACATCTCTTATGCTCTATCGTTTATTTAGTTGTTTCACCAATTCCATACTTCACTGTAATATTTTGGCGAGGGAACAGCAGTTTGTACTGTTTGCACCACAGTGAAGTTATGTTAACAGAAGTCTGCCAAATATCCAACTTGAAACTCACTTTGCGGTCCATTCTTCCACACATGCTGGTGTTGTGGAGAAGAAATCTGCATTCAGAATAAACAAACGTGGAGGAGAGTGAAGTTTACTCAGAACTTTAATCAGACAATGCAATCAAAAACGAGGAGCACATACCAAAGAGAGAAGTCTGTTGAGCCACACAACACTATACCAGCAGTTCCAACCATGTCAGGTAATGTTTAATGACTCGCCCACGGACATTCAGCTTACTGTGTAGTTCACCCAGACTTGCTGCTGTTGTGATGTTATAGCAGAAGGAGTTGAGTGAGTAAAGGCAGATTTTTGCTCCTGAAAGTTGAAGAAACCAGATGTTTCATTGTGGTTTTAAACTATTCTTTGACACTTGATGCCAGACAGTGGATCACTTCACCAGTCTAAGATGGAATTCAAAACAATTATGATGGTCTTTCTTCAAAAAATGCATAGAGTAAAATTAAGTAAAATCTTTTTTTTCGTCGCTTTTCCTCAACACAATAAATATCGTGACTCAAATTAATTAAATCAAACATTTATTGATCATTTCTTATACTGTTAGTGAGGAAAATTATATTGAGATAATTATTGTTTTATTGCCCAGCCCTAATAGAAGCTTTAGCATTTGTTATGTTTCTGCTTTAATTTATTCCGGTGTGTTCTTTAATTGGTCATCGACCAGTCTACAAGAACTGTGGCATTCCTTTTGTGTGTTGGGCTCTCTGTTCTTTCAGTGTCTCTCATCATTTCTCTCATTCTCTCAGCATAAAGTCCCAGTGGGCCTCTGTGCTGTAGATTTTGTGTTTTCCCCGCATATGTGGGTTTCAGGAATGTGTGCAGTAGTGGATTCTGATGGCAGTTTGTATGATATCCCTGGTTATTATATCTGGTACAAATAGGGACATCCCTGCTACTGTATATTTGTATTTCTGTCACATGGCTTTGCAGTTGCCACAGTGGTGTTGTCGGGTTTTTAATTTGTTTTTGTTTTTTGAAGATGTAGAAAGGCAGCTGTGTGCAGTGCACATCCCATCCTATTTGCATTCCAGTTGCAGAATAACAGATATTATAAAGGAAAAAATTAGAGCATCCACACTAAAACTTACTTACTTATTAAGTATATCAAAACTACCAAAACATTATTTGACTAAAAAGACAACATTGATGGTAAGGCTGACCAGGATGTAATTTCTACTTACTATCTACTACTAACAGCTTCCATAGTAATAAACAGCGAATAATCGAAGCTTCGCCGCAGCAGAGTGGGGTCAGCGTTAGCATTACGCCAATTGTTTAAACATCTGTTGATAAGCAGGCTGTCAATGACATGAGTGAGGGGTTAAGAGGGGTAGCTGAGAGTCCAGACTGTGACTGTCCAGACCAGAATATGGGAATAGTTTAGCTAGGCGGGGGTACAGGAACAGCAGAAGAGATGAGCGCTATTTCCGGTAACGTTAGCTGGACTAAAACAACATTATAACACAACAAACAAAAACACAGTGAGTTATTCATGAACAAAAATACTCAGAATAGACCTTTCGCCTCTCATGCAAGAGGCTTCTTCAGTTCTGTCTGGCAGGGAGTCCCAGTTATTTAACCTCTGTGGGGTTGTTGTGTAGGAGATAGATACAGCTTGGTTTGTTAGTGCTGCTGGCTGTTGTGGTCATAAGCATTACCTGAGGTCAAGCCTGAATGGTTGTCGTTGGCATTGGCACATTAGGCTAGAGATATTCACGTCTTTGAGCTAGAGTCCAAGTCGAGCCTTAAGTCTCTCGTGGTTATAATGAATGTTTTATCACCTGCTGCGTTCAATCCAGGCTGCTTAGAACACTGCGTTGCTATAAGGAATTCTGTAACTGTAACCTGTTTTTCACTTATAAAAAAACTGTAAGTTGTCAAAAATCTTGATTTTTTTTTTCTTTTTTTGATACATATCGATTCTGAATATTTTATTTAATATTCATTTTCCACCGTATCAATCATGAAAATGCGCTTCGCTTCTGTTCTCTCGACAGCGAGCTGATACTCACACTGCTGCAGCGCACACACAGCCCCACCTCCTGTCACTCATAGCACTTTCTTCTTGACAGAATTCTCAAAAGTAATCTAATCCCCCTCAGAGCTATCAAACCTGAGGAATCTCAGAGTTTCAGCTGAAATGAAATACTTTGAATAAGATCAGAAGTAAATTTAGCTGACGTTTTTATCCAAAGTGACTTACGACTTGCTATACATGTCAGAGGTCGCACACCTCTGGAGCTACTAGGGGTTAAGTGTCTTGCTCAGGGACATATTGGTGTCTCACATTGGATTTTAACCTGGGTCTCTCATACCCAAGGCATGTGTCTTATCCACTGTACCATCACCCCCATTTTACTATTAACTTTACTTACTAAGATAAGTTGTTAAGATAATTCAGTAATAATATTCAGTAATTTAATCAATGTTGTGTAAATTTTCCCCGGTGGAATTGAAAATAGTATTGAATATTGATATTTTTCAAGGTATTGTATCGAAGTTAGAAATTCCAGTATCGTGACAACACTACTGTAAGTCAGCACATCCCCCAGACTCTCAAACCAAGTGTAATGGTGCTTTCAGACCAAAAGTGAAGCGAGCATTCAATGCGGTGAGTCAATGCAAAGACACGTAGAGCGGCGCAAAGCGACACGAAGGCAACGCAAAGGCAACTCAAGCGAGAAAGTCGCATGACGCTTAGTCGCGATAGCCTATCAGTGTTGAGATTGTCCATACGTTAGCGACGGCTTCAGAGCGTTTTGTGGAGAGGGCCAGGCAGAGTGGGTGATTGAAAATCTGCTGGCTGGAGGAGAGCTGCTAAACTTGGGAGAGAGAAGCAGGGAGCAATAAACAGACGTACTCGGTCTGGACTCTGCTCTGACAACTACGCCGTTTGCTCACGGGAGGAGCTTGGAGTAAACAGCTTTTATTAAATTAGCTTTTTACTTTTTTTAGTTTTCGGGATTACAATGTTGATTTATCTTCACTTGAGCTTCTCAGCAGCTAGCTTCCATGCACATCCGGTTCCAGTGTTGTTAGCGTCGTTTGGCACGTTGAGCTCTGTTGGACTACTAGTTCATATTTATATAAAAAACGGACAAAACTGGACATTGCTTTGAGAAAAGAAAGCGAGGAGGTTGACCTACCTGATGAGTTCAGAAAACACGTGTATGTAACTTTATTCCAGCTGTTGTTGTACTTTACTGTGATCAAGTTAGCGTAGCATAGCCCTGATCGATCTGAACTCCTGTCAGAAAACAAACATTTTAGAAGTTGTTGTCCTGCTGACAGATCTGACAGAGCATGAATTCACATGTTTAACAAATCTGCATCATATTGTAGGTATTTTGGCACCAAAAATAAACCCCCCGCGAGGAAAGCGTTGCGTGGATTAAATTTGCGTTTGGTCCGGTGGCTCGGTGCTGTTCCTCTGAAGGAGTTCAGGGTTCTGCTTTCTACTTTTTCCATGTAGATGTTGGCCACAATAGCCCTTTGAACTTTGTATAATTAAGCGCCAAGTTGCATCACATATTTCAGAAAAATCTTTGCCAGTCGTAATTACCAATCGGATGTTGATGTGAAAGTATTTAAAAGTCAAAATAACAAATGACACTACTATCAAGTTGTAAATTTCAAATGTAGGAGCCTGACCATTTTCATTTTGAATCTTCAGTCCCACAACTTCATGGAGTGCAATATTAAATCACAGCATGCCCCTTTCAAGTAACATAATCTGTAAAAAGTAATAATTGTTTTTGTACAGTAAGGTTCATTTTTTCTTTATTTGCTGCCCATGTCAATAAAATAATGAGCTTTGTGTTTATTCCTTTTTTTTCAGCTCTGTGTGTGTGTGTGTGTGTGTGTGTGTGTGTTTGGAGTGTGAGCCACCCTGCCCTCCTTTCCTCTCAAGTTGCGAATCCCAGGAGAATTTTCTCTGCTACTTCTCTTTTGACATCTCTCTCTCAGTCTTGCCCTCCCTATTTCCCCTGTGTGTGTGTGTCTGCGTGTGTGCACGCTCTTACACTTATTACATCTATCCTCTGAATCTGATATGTGTGTGTGCGTGTGTTGACCTCACCTCTGACTTTTTTCCTGTATGCGTGAGTATATTGTAAGCCATCAAAGTGAGCTAGCTGCTCTCACACTCACACTGTGCGATCCATTTTGACACACTTTGCTTGCGTAGTGACATCCTGAAAATATTTGATTGGATGGGATTAGATTTTGGCTGCTATTTGCACCAAATCACTTATTATTCCGCTAAGGAAAGACACCTACTCAGAAACACCTCCCAGTCATCAGCTGGTGTGTTTCCAGCTCTGTGTTCAGGGCTCAGTGGGTGCAGGAGTTAGGAACTGATTTATAGCAGGAGAGATAGGGAAGACTGTTTCAATGCATGATGAGCACAGCTGAGGGAGGTTAGTGATGTCGGACAAAAGCTCAACGACATTTTCAGTAATCGCATGCAGTGATTGAGACAGCTGGCAAGCTTTTACTTCAGACATGAATAATGGCAAGACAAGCAAAGCACAGAGATGGATTTTATTCCTAACTTGGGAACATGTAACTTAATATTTGGTTGTTAATGTGTTTTTGGCTGGGATGGAAGTCAATTAGTATATGCGTTGGAGCCTATGGTTGAACTCATCATAAAACCAAACCAACAGGACTGTGCAATTAATCAAATTTTAATCACGATTTTGATTTTGGCTTCCAGTGATTATAAAAAAAGGTAATCTAAATAAAATGATTATTGTGCTGCATGCTATTTTGCAGTGATACTCGTTTCGTCTTGTGTTATAAATCCAGAGCACCCTTTCCTTTCCAGCAGTGCACTCCCAACTTTTTAATACATTGTTAGCTTGACCTTATGCCAGAAAGAGCCCTGGCCCTGACTGGATAACTGGTACATTTATAAAAGTCTATGCAGATCAATTATGTGACATTTTTTCAAATCTTTTTAACATGTCACTTTCCCAACATAAGGTCCCAACACTGTGGAAGGAATCTGTGGGTGTACCTGTGGCCAAGAATGGATACCTAAAAGAGCTTAATGACCTTAGGCCTGTAGCCCTAACATCAATAGGGATGAAGACTTTTGATCAAGCAAATCCTATCTGATAAGGTTCACGGCATGTTTGACCCAATGCAATTTTCATACCAGGTTAATGGAGGAGTAGACGATGCTACTACTGCCTTACTCAATCTTCTTTATAAGCATCTTGAAGGGGAAAAACCCATGCAAGGCTTTTATTTGTTGATTTTTCATCAGCATTTAACACAATTCAACCACACCTCTTAGTAAAGAAACTTGTGTCCACTTTTAACCTTGATCCAGGTATAGTAAAATGGGTACTGGATTTTTCAACATTTAGGCCCCCCCGACACGGTTTTAGTCAGTCTGCTCCAGGATCGAACGACTTGTTGATCGGTGTGACCACCACTTCTTAAAGTTAAATGACCTTAAAACTAAAAACATGGTCATAGACTTCAGGAAAACTCCCCACTCAACCTCTCCAACAATAAGCAAGGGCTCACCTATTGAGACAGTGGAGTGTTACAAGTGCCTAGGAACAGCTATTGACAAAAACTTGAACTTTGACCTTAACACTTCTGAGGCTTCATTTTCTACACAGACTGAATACTTTTAATGTGGACAAAACTTTGATGACTCTATTTTATAAATGTTTTATTGAATCAATTTTAACTTTTTGTTTCATAGCCTGGTATGGGAATCTTACAGTGCAAAGCAAAAATAAACTGTCTAACATTGTTAAGGTAGCCAGCGAAATAATTGGAACTAAACAGCTTTCCTTAGCAGACATCTAAAAAAGACAAGTTATACGTAAGGCTCAGACTATCACAGCAGCTCTGACCACCCTCTCTTGGAGGAATTTCTCCCCTCTGGGCGAAGATACAGATTGCCCAAAATAAAAACTAACAGATACAAATTTTCCTTTGTACCCACGGCAATTAATGCCCTAAATTTGCACTGAGCTTGAGCTGCTGCTCAGAATGATTCTTGAGGCTACCATTTCAACTTTTTGAGTACTTTTAGACAAACAAAAGAGGTTGTATATAATGGCTGTTCTTATCTTTGTTTATGCCTCATGTATGTTTGTTTTAACCCTATTGCAAATCAAATTTCCCCTGGTGGGACAATGAAGAATAAAGAACTTGAACATGTTACAGAGCATTTATTAGCGTAGTGGCTAATGGACTCCTTTCCTGTACTCATAGCTTAAAAAAAAGATTTATGCTTATACTAAACCCGGTGTGTAAAGCTTTGCTTTACCGGGTTTGTGCTTGTAAAATATTCACCGTGTCTGTATTACCGGATTTATACTTTTCTCACTGTTGCATCTCCCGACAGAGTTTCAGCGCATAATAATAATAATAATAATAATAACTTATATTTATATAGCACCTTTCACGAGACCCAAGGATGCTTTACACATAATTGCAGAGACAGAGCAACAAAAAGTCGTTCAGGGTTGAATGCCTTTGTGAAGAGGTGGGTGTCCAGAGAGGGAGCATACCTCTGGGCGCTTGGGCGCTTGTTGGTATGGTTTCCGCTCTGTGGTGCAGTGTTCTCATGACCCCCTAGCTTGTGCTCCAGTGGGTGATGTGAATCGAACAGTAGGTATTGGGTATTCCAATACCTACTGTTCCTAACGACCTGTTCCTAGCAGTATCGACAATCCTGGCAAACGACCCCACAGGGGTTAAACAGCTGAGTTTTCCTGCCAGTCAGTCAGAACTGAAGAAGTCCTTTGGATGAGGGACGAAACGTCTTCCAGTATCTTCAACCAAGTCCAGTTGCCCTTGACTTTAACCTTCGTCGGATAGAATCTGTGTTCTGTTAGAAATTGGTTTCTGTATGTTCTTGTTCGCTGTTAAGTACCACTTTCAGAAAGGAGATCTTGTGACATTGAAACCAAAACATTTACTGTTGTTGTTTGAATTTGCTGAAACATTTTCCGATATCACTCCACTGGAGCGGCTGGCAAGTGTGTATCTTTACTTCAACACATTGCATTGAAAAGTAAATCTTTTAACCACTTCCACCCTGCTTAACATTTCTGGAAGGTTATTTTTCTAGTCGAGCTCCCAAAGTCTCCATATACAGTATCTCACAAAAGTGAGTACGCCCCTCATATTTTTGTAAATATTTGATTCTATCTTTTTATGAACACTGAAGAAATGACACTTTGCTACAATGTAAAGTAGTGAATGGACAGCTTGTATAACAGTGTAAATTTGCTGTCCCCTCAAAATAACACATCACACAGCCATTAATGTCTAAACCGCTGGCAACAAAAGTGAGTACACCCCTAAGTATCATGTGATTCGTTAGTGTTAAAACGTCTCAGGTGTGAATGGGGAGCAGATGTGTTAAATTTGGTGTTATCGCTCTCACACACCCTCATACTGGTCACTGGAAGTTCAACTGGCACCTCATAGCAAAGAACTCTCTGAGGATCTGAAAAAAAGAATTGTTGCTCTACATAAAGATGGCCTAGGCTATGAGATTGGCAAAGATTGCCAAGACCCTGAAACTGAGCTGCAGCACGGTGGCCAAGACCATACAGCAGTTCAACAGGACAGGTTCCTCTCAGAACGGGCCTTGCCATGGTCAACCAAAGAAGTTGAGTGCACATGCTCAGCATCGTATCCAGAGGTTGTCTTTGGGAAATAGACGTACGAGTGCTACCAGCATTGCTGCCGAGGTTGAAGGGGAGGGGTGTCAGCCTGTCAGTGCTCAGACCGTACGCTGCACACTGCATCAATCAGAATCAGAATCAGTTTTATTGCCAGATATGTGTACACATACAAGGAATTTGACTCAGGATTGTACATTGCTCACGATGTGCTTACTTATACAATAATAAAATAATAATATATAATAATAAAATAAAATCAGACACAAACTACAGAATAGACGACACTAATATACACACTATGAACAAAACAATATAGACATATTGACAAATAGTGCAGTGATCAGAGTGCAAAGGATGCAAGAGTGTAAACTATTCTCATTATGTACATGTTGAAGGTGGATATGATATACAGGTACACATACATGCATACATGTACACATGTACACAGTGTGATGATAGTGCAAAGGATGCTGGAAAAAATAAATAAGACCTATGACCTGAGGTAGGTGTATTGGTATACAGTATATGACATAGTATGAACAGCACTGAAATAGAGAATGGTGAACAAATAGATAATAAAGTGGAAACCAGTAAACAGGTGGCTGATTAGAGGCAGAGTTACTGGGTTATTGCACAAGAATTGTTCCTGACACTGTGAGTCAGAAATCAGCTGTTCATCAGAGTGACGGCTTGTGGGAAGAAACTGTTCCTGAGTCTGTTGGTTTTGGCGTACAGTGCTCTGTAGCGCCTACCAGAGGGGAGGAGCTGGAACAGGTTGTGTCCGGGGTGAGATGGATCTGCAGTGATGTTTCCTGCCCGTTTCCTGACGCTGGAAATGTAAGTGCTGAATGGAGGGCAGGTTGGCACCGATGATTTTTTTCTGCGGTCATGACTGTCCGTTGGAGTCTGTCCCTGTCCTTTTTGGTGGCAGATCCAAACCAGACAGTGATGGAGGTGCAGAGAACAGACTGGATGATGGCTGTGTAGAACTGGATCAGCAGCTCCTTAGGCAGGTTGAGCTTCCTGAACTGACGCAGGAAGTACATCCTCTGCTGGGCCTTCTTGATGATCGTGTCAGTGTTGGGCTCCCACTTCAGGTCCTGGGAAATAGTGGAACCCAGAAACCTGAAGGATTCCACAGCAGAGGCTGTTGAGTATGATGATGGGGGGCAGAGTGGGGGGGCTCCTCTGAAGTCCACGGTCATCTCCACAGTTTTGAGCGTGTTAAGCTCCAGGTTGTTCTGACCGCACCAGAGAGCCAGCTGATCAACCTCCCGTCTGTAGGCCTACTCATCACTGTCCCAGATGAGGCCGATGACCGTTGTGTCGTCAGCGAACTTCAGGAGTTTGACAGATGGGTCTCCTGAGGTGCAGTCGTTGGTGTAGAGGGAGAAGAGCAGTGGGGAGAGCACACACCCCTGGGGGACGCCAGTGCTGAAGTCCGGGTGCTGGATGTGATGTTTCCCAGCCTCACCTGCTGACTCCTGTCAGTCAGGAAGTCTGTGATCCACTGACAGGTGGAGGCTGGCACAGTGAGCTGGGTGAGTTTGGTGCTGAGGATGATGGTGTTGAACGCCGAGCTGAAGTCCACGAACAGGATCCTAGCATATGTCCCTGGAGAGTCAAGGTGTTGCAGGATGTGATGCAGACCCAAGTTGACAGCATCATCCACTGACCTGTTAGCCCTGTAGGCAAACTGCAGGGGGTCCAGCAGGGGGCCTGTAATGTCCTTCAGGTGGGCCAACATCAGTCTTTCAAAGGACTTCATGACTACAGATGTCAGGGCGACGGGCCTGTAGTCATTTAGTCCAGAGATGGAGGGTTTTCTGGGCACTGGGATGACCGTGGAGCGTTTGAAGCAGGAGGGAACTTCACACAGCTCCAGTGATCTGTTGAAGATCTGAGTGAAGATGGGGGCCAGCTGGTCTGAACAGATTTCCGGGCACGATGGTGAGACACCGTCGGGGCCAGGAGCCTTCCTGATGTTCTGCCTCTGGAAGAGGTGGCTCACGTCCTATTCACAGATCTTGAGTGCGGAGAGAGGTCAGAGGGGGAAGGTGACTGTTTGAAGATGGTGTTGGAGTGGGGGAGAGGTGTGACTCAGGGCTTTTCAAACCTACAGTAGAAACCATTCAGCTCGTGTGCCAGTCGTTGAGTACCAGCATTGTTGGGGGATGGTCTCTTGTAGTTTGTGAGTGTCCGTAGGCTTCTCCACACTGACGCAGGGTCGTTGGCGGCAAAGCTGTTATTTAGCTTTTCAGCGTAGCATCTCTTTGCAGCTTTGACCTCTTTAGTCAGAGTATTCCTGGCCTGGTTGTACAAGACTCTGTCCCCACTTCTGAAGGCCTCCTCCTTGGTCTGACGAAGCTGCCTGAGTTTTGCTGTGAACCAGGGTTTTTGGTTGTTGTATGTGCGTAAGGTTTTAGTCGGCACACACGTCCTCACAAAAACTGATGTAAGATGTCACAGTGTCAGTTAGTTCGTCCAGGTCAGTGGCTGCAGCCTCAAAAACACTCCAGTCAGTGCAGTCAAAGCAGGCCTGTAACTCCAGCTTTGACTCGTTGGTCCATCTTTTCACAGTCTTTACAACAGGTTTAGCAGATTTCAGTTTTTGCCTGTGTGTTGGGATAAGATGAACCAGACAGTGATCAGAGAGTCCCAAGGCTGCACGGGGAACAGAGCGATAGGCGTCCTTTAATGTAGTGTAGCAGTGGACCAGTGTGTTAGTGTCCCTGGTGGGACACTTAATATGCTGTCTGTACTTTGGAAGTTCATGACAGAGGTTTGCTTTGTTAAAGTCCCCAAGAACAATGAGCAGGGAGGAGCAGGGAACAGTTCGTCCATTTTGTTGGCCAGAGAGCGGACATTCGCCAGGTGGATTGAAGGGAGCGCCGTGCGAAATCCCCGCTGTCTCAGCTTAACCAGCGCGCCTGCTCGTTTTCCCCTGCACCGTTTCCAAAGGATCCCAAACAGAGCTGCCGCTCCTCCAACTAGTAACTCCGGGAAAGTTCCAGGGTCAATAAGGAGCGGTGGAATAGTATGAGCAGTTGAAAGTCCAATGTTTAAGAGCTGTTCTCTGGTAAAAGTTACCAGAGAGGGACAAAAAGCTCTACGGAGCGTAATCCCGAGGCGGCCGTCTGCGGCGCCATCTTGGAAAAAAAATCAAGTTGGTCTGCATGGCTGCCGTCCCAGAAGGAAGCCTCGTCTAAAGATGATGCACAAGAAAACCTGCAAACAGTTTGCTGAAGACAAGCAGACTAAGGACATGTATTGCTGGAACCATGTCCTGTGGTCTGATGAGACCAAGATAAACTTATTTGGTTCAGATGGTGTCAAGCGTGTGTGTCGGCAACCAGGTGAGGAGTTCAAAGACGCGTGTGTCTTGCCTACAGTCAAGCATGGTGGTGGGAGTGTCATGGTCTGGGGCTGCATGAGTGCGGCCGGCACTGCGGAGCTACAGTTCATTGAGGGAACCATGAATGCCAACATGTACTGTGACATACTGAAGCAGAGCAGGATCCCCTCCCTTCGGAGACTGGGCTGCAGGGCAATATTCCAACATAATGACCCCCAAACACACCTCCAAGACGACCACTGCCTTGCTAATGAAGCTGAGGGTAAAGGTGATGGACTGGCCAAGCATGCAAAGCACAGCAAATTTACACTGTACACTCACTACTTTACATTGTAGCAAAGTGTCAGTGTCATTTCTTCAGTGTTGTCACATGAAAAGATATAATCAAATATTTACAAAAATGTGAGGGGTGTACTCACTTTTGTGAGATACTGTATGTGAGGCTGAGATATGGGAAAAAATGGATAAACTGATGCACTGGGCTGCAAGTACTTCCTCTTTGATGTAACAATGCACATATATAAAACACAGCAGATTGGATTAACATATTCCACTATGAACATAAAATAGCTTCACCGATGAGCTGGAACAAGCAGATAGAGTAGAAGAGACATAAAGGGAATAAGAGGATTTAAGAGGTCAAAACTACACCCTGACTAGGTTGGAATCTGACTTTACTGACTCTGACATGCTGCTGACCCTTGACCTCTGTAACGGGACTGGTAACAAACAGGGCCTGATTCGTGGAGTTGTCATTTAGCCTGAGGCACGTGGACATGAATGAGGAGGAGAGCATCTGCAGCAAAGCATAGCTGTAGACACATAGACGGATGAATAAAAAATGAACAGAAAAAGATTGAGAAATGAAATGAAAAGAGTGTAACCTGGAAGTGACGCTGAGAAAAGAAGAGGGGCAATGGTCGTGTCAGACCACCGTGGCTGTCTTTGCCTATTTCTCTCTTCCGCTTTCAGTGTGTGTACAAGTCTCTTTCTCTCTAGTGTGTGTGTGTGGTTTAGTTTGGCAGCCACTCAGTGCTTAGGGAAATTATAAAATAAGCAGTGAAAGTAACATGAACGTGGCCTTGTTATTCCCCGCCCACCAGAAATCACTGCTTCATGCATCCACTGCAGCTGAGTCTGAGCTCAGTGATGCTCAGACAGACAATAAAGCTCTGAAGAAATGTAATGCTTCTTGAGATTAATATGTGAAAGCACTTCACAGAATTTATTCTGGGAACATAAATGTTTTTTTATTCCACTAGTAAGCAACACCATAACCATGATAATAACATTGATTGAAGTGCACATTAATGTTATGCTAAATTGTGAACACAGTTCACTGGACAAAAATAACTACAGCTTACATAACATTATTGCTAATTTATGCTTATTCACTGTGAAAAGACACAAAAGCATGATCCTGGTATTTGTTAGAATTGGTATTGGATCATTCAGTAGACTCAACTGTGATGAATCAGAACATCTTTGTGCTGCTGTTGTTGTCTTACCCAGTCCTAATGTGAGTTATTGTATATACGCATGAGTTAGTATACATGCAAGAATAATTTAGGTGGTGGTGGACAAACCTATTTCTGTTACAGTAGGAGTTGTCATGTACATTTGGGGCTAATAAAAGTAAATTAAAAACCATACAGTTAAAGTTACTTCTTCACAACAATAATGAAAATCCAATATTGTCCTTACAACATTGCTCACACACCTGGAACATTAAAAAGGAACTCCAGCCATTTTAAGCTGCTCGCTGCTTATCTCTGCTGCAGGCTGCAGGCTATATTGGCGGCTATTAGCATAACAACAAAGTTACATTGTGGGTAATGTAGGTGCCAGGTAGTGAAGAATGTCTGGAATAAAAAAAAAGGGAATTTCTCTGATTTTGCTGCATTCATTTTTTTTTTTAACTGCCTACCATGAGTCCGGCAGCGTTATAGGAGTGCAATGCTTAATTGTTAGAGTACTCTTTCAAAGGGATAGTTGTCACCAGTGTAAACGGTACGGCAAAATCATTATCAGAGATGCTAACTGTGTCTGTGTGCTGCTTACTGCTGAGCAGATTGTGGATGGTGCTTTATCAGAACCTTTTCACTGTAAACAGCTGCTGCTGGTGAGAGCTGTTAGACTGAACCCAACAACCAGCTGCAAGAGGCTAAAATGCTCTGTAAAGCAGAGGGGAACTGCAGAATTGGTGATAATTCTCTATAGATTCATCACTATGAGTGATACCTGTCATTAACTGTAGTTATTTTTTCCATTGATAGAAAAAAATGTATTACACCTTCCATCTTGGTAAGATATGATATGCATTTTTTTTAGCAGGGTATGGGCAGTGTTAAACGCTGTGGAAATACTTGGTTATAGTTTGTGTGTGAGTGTCTGTATGCGTGAGATAGATAGATTGATCAAACCCAAACAGGGAATCTCTAAAGGAAATCCATTTACATACTTGGGTATAGACTTGTCTTTGTCTTTGCAGACATGAGGCAGGTTCTATACAACTAGTGGGCGAGACTGCAGCATGCAGGGACACATTCATGAGCACAGAACAGGTTTTGAGAACAAACAAGGACAGAATTTAATCCGAGGAGAGTAATGGATGTATCTGGTTAGAGCGAGCGGTATTGTCTTCTCTGCTCACTTTCCTTCTTTCATGCTCTCAGGGTTGGCCATTTGTATCTGACTTTAAACAGAATGTTCAAAAAATGTGGCCTCACAAAGCCATACTACATTTAACAAGTTAATATTTTGCTTTCAGTCTGTAACATCCAGGGCCAACAAACGAGCCTTATCTCAGAACAATCAGTGAACCTCAGGGAGTATTATGATGATAAGTCAATGATCTCAGCCTCTTCAAATGCCCAAACTGACTGAGCAGCTATTTAAAATGAATATTTCAAATCTACAATGAAGCAGTCTTCTGCAATGTCTCATCTCACATTTATTAGAAACTAATTTTGATAATGTGTTTAAACACGGTAAGACACTTGTTGATCTAGATTCTTCATAGAATATCATAGAAAAGTTTTTAAATATCTGAATTATATGTTCTTCATTTTAATATTCTAATATTTTGGGCGGGATATCTACAAGAGAGCAGATAGAGCAATCTTCTGTGGTGAAAGTATCATAAGATGCAAAGGGAGATGGTGGAGAGGAAGTTAAGAGAATTAAGAAGCAAAGAGAGGGAAAGGAGAAGACAGAATTGTTGGGACGTGTCACTCAGTCACACACTCTGCAGATGTTTCCATCTTAACAAGCAGCGCTGACAACTTTGTGTCAGTGAGGATGTGTGTGTCTGTGAGTGTGTGCATTATCACAGTTATTACTAGCTCTGCAATATCATGATTAGTGGGTTTTTTTGGGCAGAGAGTTCCTAAGTGGGTCGTTGGCTGGGTGGGGCAGATCTACCCATGGATAGTTTCCTGTACAACCTAAATACACAAATAATCACACAAATCTGCACACCATACTATACTCCAACACTGCATTAAAGAGTGCTGAGTGAATTCATGTAACCTTGTGGTTGTGGTCATGTGTTTGGATCTTTTTCAAAGTGAAACAAATTATATTTCATACAAGGATAATTTACGTGAGTATTATAAATACTGTAGCTTCACTCAGATTAGATTATTTGATGCTGGAACCATGCCTGAGGGAAAACTGGGCTGCTGCAGAAGCAAAGGAGTAACAGAACAGGACACTGAAGGTTAGCATGTTGTACACACAGTATCTCACAAAAGTGAGTAAACCCCTCTCGTTTGTAAATATTTGATGACATCTTTTCATGTGACAACACTGAAGAAATGACACTTTGCTACAATGTAAAGTAGTGAGTGTACAGCTTGTATAACAGTGTAAATTTGCTGTCCCCTCAAAATCACAGCCAATTTTGTCTAAACCACTGGCAACAAAAGTGAGTACACCCCTAAGTGAAAATGTCCACACCATATTTTTGTCCTACTGCACATTGCTGCAGCTCCTCTTTTCACCCTGTGTGTTGCACGCTCTGTTTTAGCTATGGAGTGATACATCTTGTCTCTAAATGATCTTTGTTGTGAGTTGCACATGTGGAGTACCTAGTTAAGGACTGCTAGCCAATCAGAAGCAGAGTAGGGCGGCAGTCTTCTGCCTGGAGGGTAGCTAGTGTTTGGAAGGGAGAGGAGAGGCAGCAGGCGGACGTCTTGTCACTGTGTGCTGCAGCTCAGTGTGTTTTTCCACCGGTGTTTTTGAGGGCATGCCTGACTAGCCGCTAGGCGAGCGTTATGACACGTGTTACCTTGTGACGTAACATGGTAATGCAAAAAAAGGCTGGACTACGAACGAGAAGTTTTCAGGCAGTTCTGTGGGAGATTTCAACTTCCTTTGGGGTGGACTTTTTCACTTTGCAAACCTATTACATGAACAAAAAAGAGAAATAACACAATAAAGTAAAGGCAAAAGGCCAAAAAGCATATATGACCCCTTTAAAAATGCTTTAAATAAGCATTGATATACTGTACTGTGTATTTAAGTAGGTATTTCTTCCACCAGGGAACATACAGTTTAATGTGTGTTAAGTAGTTTGTCTGTGTATGACAGCAAGATATCTCAAAAAGTGCATTACCAATAAATTTACTGGACTGATGCCTTGAGCCAAAGAAAAGTCGATAAGATTTTGTTGGTGATCCAGATCTGAGAGTTCCACTGTTTAACAATTATTGATTGGAATCTAACTGTGAAACTAATGGAGATAGAGGCTTAATTCCAATTCCTAAGGGAAGTCAAGAAATCAATTTATCTTCAAATTGAAGCCAAGGAATGATATGTTCAGGTGGAACGGTAAATTGAAGAATTGTTGAGGGGGGGTTAGGGGAGGTTTGCGCTCTCTGGGTGGCATTTCTTTTGTTTGTTTGTGGATGTGTGTGTGTTCAATGTGTGGGTGACTGTGTATGCATCTTACGCTGTCTCTGCTGACTGTCTGACACCCAATCAGACTTCTGAACTTACTGCAGAGCGAGTCATGGAGCTCAAAAGACACCACATTTAACCTGACGGTTTCTGAAAATGGCTTTTCTGTTATTATGGCTTACTTGGTCAGAGGCATTCAGATATGTTTGTGTAGGCTGGTGGTAACCTGAGGGATTTGAATGCTGAGTGAAGATACACTGTGATGCTACACTATGGGTCAGACTAGAATCAGGGCACAAATACCACCATCAACTACTATTTAGGGTCCTGATGCTAAATATGATCCCTGATTGAGAAACCTCTATGGCTCAATGAACACTTTTATAATCCAAAAGACAGAGAATACTATTTTTAAGTGGGGTTTATTTTTAATCCACAACAGCAAAAATGGAAGGCGTGTCCACAAGAAACATACCAAGCTGTAAAACACGTTTCTTTGTTTTTCTTATTGGTTTATCAGTTACATTCCTCAGTGGTTTTCCCACACACACACATATTTCATCCTTCCCCAGCCATTTACTGCACCACGACAATGTAATTCCAGATAGAGCGATAGGAAAGCTTTCTGCACACAGGTCATCCTGACCTCTCTGACTCAGCCTGTTAATAATGCAGAAGGCCAGACTGTGTGTGTGTGTGTGTGTGTGTGTGTGTGTGTGTGTGTGTGTGTGTGTGTGTGTGTGTTTTTTGTGTGTTTTATGTCAAGAAAAGAAATTCAACCTGCACACAAATCAAGACATGTATGTACAGTAGGTGAAGTAGCTGTAATATTGACTCAGTTTTGTAGTTTCATACATTTTAACGTTAATGTAATGCATATATTCCTGGATGGATTCAGCTCTGTAAAAGCTTTGTGTGTGTGTGTTCATGGACATAGTTTTGGTTTTATTTATCCAGGTTTTGAGATATGTGTCTCTGAGATTTTGGCCTCCACCGCAACACCATGGAGTATTTAGATTATGGTGGTTTTAAAAATATAACAGCGACATCTCTTTCCATTTCAAGCTACATAATCGCGGGTCCCCTTCCATGGACGTCGTTATGTTGCGCTGCCATGTTTCTACAGTAGCACAAACGGCTCTACACAGCGCATTTCGTCACTACGTTTAATATGTACAAAGAAGATGAAGAACAAAAAACATTAGTAGTAGTAGTTGGTTGGTTTATTAGAAATAAGAAAAGAAAACGGAGGCTTAGGAATTATTTAGCACAAGAGCAGATAGAGCGTGTCGGCCACTGTAGCTTAGACCCTTGGTTGCAATTCGCAGACCTCCCGCTAGATTCCACTAAATCTTACACACTTAACCTTTAAATCTTTATTGCAAATAGAGAAATACAAGAAGTGTACATTGGACAT